>NC_091786.1:6910854-6918021 GCF_029378745.1 Bos indicus
TGCAAGTATCAGAACACCCATGATTGCGTCATCCTGCCTGGAGAATGCAAGAGTCAGAAGAAACACTGCTGCAGAGTCTAGTTTCAGCATTGGAGCATCCTCAGCAAACACAAGACACTCCCCACAGCTGAGTCCTGTTTAAAAAGAGACACTGCTCACTCAGGTCCTGTGGGGTCTTTCTAAGAGCATGAGGTCATGAACTGGATGGGAAGATTTCAGTTGGAAGTCTGGTCACACCACTCGTTAGCTGATTAACTCTGGACAGGCCTTGCCTTTCCTAGGTCTCAGTCTCTGCTCCTGTGACTGTTGAAATGGATGTTCTCCACAACCTAATTTGTTGGTGGTGGGGTTTACTTGCTAAATCATGTCTGATTCTTCTGTGACCCCATTGCCTGAGTCTGTGCAATTTTCCAGGCAAGGATACTTGAGTGGGTTGTCCTTTGCTTTTTCAGGAGATCTTTCTGACCCAGGGATCAAGCCTGCATCTCCTATGTCTCCTGCATTGGCAGGCAGAGTCTTTAGCACTGAGCCCCAGGAAAGACAACTTGTTCATGTATGTCTACAAATGTATGGACTGGGAGAAAGAGCTTTGAGTGTGTGTGTGTGTGTGTGTGTGTGTGTGTGTGTGTTATAGTATGAAAAGTCACCAAGGTTTTGTGTCCCTTTGTGGAAGGACGTCTGTGTTTCCATAGGCATTTGAGTTTCCACATGGTCAACATGTGCTTAAATTCACAAGAGACAGCAAACTGTTTTCTGAAGCAGCTGTGGTCACTGCTGATAATCTCAGTAGCCTCTGAATTCCCAGTCTCTCCATGTTCCCATCCCTCATCACACCTCCATGTAAAATTCTCAGTGTTTCTCTGTTAAAAGGATGAAGGACAAATTCTCTAGTGTCTCAGGTCCTTCACCTGTTCGCCATAGTTTCTCGAGTTTCATCAGCCTGGTTCTCAAACTAGCCCCTGACACAGTGTCAGTCGTCACACTGAAACACACTTAAGCTACTTGTCCCCTGCCTGATTTGTACTCACTTTTTATAGTCTCAGCTCACACATGGCCTTCATTGGGAAGACATCCTTCATTCACCCAACTTGAGTAAGAGAAGAGATTTTGGTTCCATGGCCTTAGCTACCAGTACAGTTTCTAGCACACAGTAGGTGTTCAATAGATGTTGACAGAATGGCCAATGAATAAAGAAAATGATAGAATGAGGTTTCAGCTTTCCAATGTAATTCAGGAATGATCATTAAATATGAATTCCTCAGTTTACTTAATTCAGGAAGTTCCATCAAACATGAGTCCATCATACAGCAGAAGTGTTTACCATGTGATGAAGGCAATTTATTTTCTTCCCAGGCACACAATTGTGTGAGAGTCACACAAATTAAGCATTCTACATCCTAAAGAAAGAACAAAATGTCTGTTTTTGTAAGAAACTCTTGAGATCACGATCCGGGGGAAGAAATAATTCAGTTCAATCAGGGATCCCCAAAATACACTGCCAGGAAAGAATTCTGTCTTATGCACCTCTTTTCCCTCACTTTGTCCCTCCTATTATACTTGCTTGTTCAGTAGGAGAAAGGCTGAATTTCAAATTTGGTGTGAATAGAAATTTTATGCTGTAATTTGGAAACTAGGATCAGAGACTGTAAACATCTCTCTTGGGCTGACATTTACAGCCTGTTATTGTGCCCTCTGAAAGGCGCCATTGTGGGGTTACCAGATGTCTTTTGGAAACAGCACATTAAAATTTTGTTAGTTTGTGTTTTCATCTTCTTGGCAAGGCACCCCACTGAAGATAAGATGGTACCACAGCCCTCAGATTCTTACTAAAATCTGTGAACATACTCACACATATGCCCCACGTAGTTGAAGAGTGTCAGCAAAACTCTGAATGTCACTCACCATTCCCAGGCTAAGAACATACGCCTGCTTTCAGGGTTTCTCAGATAAGTCTTACAATTAAGATTAAAGATCTAAATATTAAGACCCTGAAGCCAAGGACCTAGAATGATCAGGGCACCAGCTGAGGGGAGAGAGGTTTCTAAAAGAGAAAAGGAATAGCCCACCTGGCTCCAAACCAGGACTAAGGTTGATTTGGGACTTCTCTGGTGGTCCACTGGCTGGGAGTCCACGTGCCAGTGCAGGGGACACAAGTTTGATCCCTGGTCCTGGAAGATCCCACATGCCTCGGGGCACCTAACCACATGTGCCAAATGGCTAAGCCTGCGATGTAGAATCCAGGACCCGCAACAAGGAAACCACCACAATGAGAAGCCTGAGGACCACAACCAGAGAGGAGCCCCCAGTCACCGCAACTAGAGAAAGCTCGGGCTCAGGAGAAAAGACACAGTGCAGCCAAAAATTAAAAAAAAAAAAAAAAAAAGGAAAAAGTTTGCTTTTCCTGCCTCTTAGGAGGTGGGGGGAGATAAGCAAGGGCCCCCCAAGGACCATCTAAGTCCAGCCTGTCCACTCTGGGTCATTAGTAGAGGTCACAAGCTTTGGAGCCCAGGTTGAGTGGTCAGAGGGCTGGCTCTCATTGGCTTTGGCCTGGGGGGTCAACGCCCTTTGGGGTCAATGCCAGGGCTGGCAGCAGGATCACACTCTCCGCTCTGCCCACTCAGGGACGTCAACCTTGTTTCCACTTTCTTGAACTGCTCATTCTACCCACAGGATGGTGGAATGTGCTAGAACTTAGCTTCCAGCAGAGAGCTTGCTCATCATGGTTCCTTGCACCTGAGCAACGTGCCACATCGTGGAGGCTGTTCTGATGCCTACCCATGCCACGCTGGGCTTCATCATGGCAGCTGTGATCCAGGAGCTCTGACCTCTGGACCGCCCATTGCTGGGAACCACAGATGCCCCTAGCGCTGTGCCTGAGAATCTCACATGAGGAGTTCTGCGGCTCTGTCTTCGTTCTTACCCAGGACATCCCCTCAGAGCCCAGTGGAGGAAGGGAATCTACACCCCCTTCTTTCTGATTGAAAGTTAGCCCAGTGAGGAAACTGACTTGGGGTCACTCATCTGAGTGAGGCCACAGAATCCATGACTGTGCCCAGTGGGCCCACAGCAGAGATCGGCTTGTTGACCAGAAGCAGACAGAGGACAGGTTCTCGGGGTGGGCATCGGGGGAGCTACTGCATCCATCCAGCCCGTGCTCACTTAGCTCATTATCTGTCAGGTTTTGTGAGCTAACACCCTGGGAAGCATGAGGAGCCCTGGGCAGTGAGACTTAGGAAAGGAATGATTGGTCAGATGAGTGTATTTACATTAGGTGGCTCAGATGGTCCAGAATCTGCCTGCAATGTGGGAGATCTGGGATAGATCCCTGCGTCAGGAAGATCCCATGGAGGAGGGCATAGCTACCCACTACATTATTCTTTCCTGGAGAACCCAATGGACAGAGGAGCCTGACCAGACCATGGTGTCACAAAGACTTGGACAAGACTGAGCGATCACATGGTGTGATGTGATGATGGGAGGAAGTGAGTGAGGGGAGACAGAGGACGAAGGGTGCTGGGCACCAAGCACAACATGGCGGCAAAAGACAAGACTCCCTGCAGGAGGCGAGGTGCCAGCTCTCAGGGACACTCCAGCCCCTCTCAGCCACACCAGCCACTCTCCTCCCTCACATCAAAGTGATCTTACTGCCCTCTGAGCTGCCTCGTGACAGTCAGCACTTCTGTGATGCCATGAGCAATCACACAGGGGCTAAGACCCCCGCCTCTTCTTCTTTTCTCATCCCTGCCACCACTTGCTCAAGGTATGGGGCAGAATATACATCTGTGATTTTTCCCAAAATGCCGTGGTTCTACCAATATGAATTATCTCCCTAAACAATACCTCTAAGTTTCCTCTTTTGTCGTGCTCTGCAGCCAGGAACAAAATGCCTCTGGAATGAGGAAAATGGTAAACTTTAGGTACTGCTATCAGTCAGACATACATCAGTAGGTGGAAGGTTCTAAAAAAGGAGACTATGTATGTTATGACTATGTCATCATATTAGACTTTAAAGACAGCAGATAATGGTTTGTTTCCATTCTTTCCCATTGACTTCAGGGTTTCTTCTCTATGCCTCCAGCCAGATGGCCTTTGGAAAACCCAGCGGGGAAATTTCCCTTTCCTTCTCTTCCCAGATTTGCATCCCTGAGCTGCTTTGGGGACACCAGGGTATCTCTCTGAAAGTGGAGCAGGTTGGAGAAAATGAAATTGAACTCAGACATGACAGGGAAATGCAGAGACCATTTACCTGGGATCACTTGAGAAAAGAAGACAACAAAGATGAGGAGGTAAGACAGCTTCAAGGCTGGTTCAGAAGAGACTCCTTGCAAGTTCCTGGAAAGGAGGAAAACAAACAGCACTACAGCGGGTTGAATAAAAGCGACCCAAAGCTTCTTTTATAGGTCCAATCAGGGTGACTGCATGTGGAAGACAGTGTTGAGTTCTGATCTGAGTACTAACTAAAATATTTGCTGGACTTCGAAAGCCCATGACATAAACAGGAGCAATGATTAACAATGTTCCTGGCAAAGCTGGAGGGGTTCCTTTTGTTAGCTCTTAATGGGTGCAGGACCTGAAGAGAACAACAGTGATGATGACAGTAAAATAAGAATGAATATATGTGAAAAAAAGAAAAGAATGAATTGATGGGATGTCCCTGGCAGTCCAGTGGTTAAGACTTGACCTTCCAGTGCAGGTGATGTGGGTTCCAACCTTGACTGGGGAGCCAAGATCCCACATGCCTTGTGGTCAGAAAGACAAAACATAAAGCAGAAGTAATAGGGTAACAAATTCAATAAAGATTTTAAACGGTCCACATCAAAAAAATAAAAATCTAAAAGAACGTTTTAAAACTGATGGAGCACTTACTCTATGGGAACCTGTGAATAGTGTAGATGACGTTTTTTCATTTGCTTTCATGGAGTTAGGACATCCACTACTTCAACTCAGGCACAAGTATAGTCAAGATACAATCTTTTATTTTTCTGATAGTCACTCTTGCACTTAAACCAAATGGGACTTTGAGAAGGAAAACTATCACAGGGTTTAGGATTCACTTCTCTTCAGATGCTGAGAGGTGTCTGAGATCTATTGTAGCATGTCACTTGGGCTCATTTTGTACAGAAGATGGTCCCCCCTGCATCTGACAATGGGCATTATCTGTGCTCTAGGAATGACCCTGCTGATGTCCAGGGCCCTGTCCAGGCCATGGTGACGTCTAATGACTGATAAGCCTCATGATCTTGACTCTTGTGCTATAAAACACAGCATAGTTCCAGGGTAAGTGAAAGTCGAAGGGCTTTGCTCCTATAGCCAAAGCCTGAATCAAAACAAGTTTGGGGACAGGGGCCTTCTAGTGTCCAGATGAAGGACAGAAGGAATGAAAACAGCCTCACCAACCTGAGATGGCATCTTGAGACCAAGAAATGAGGAGGCCGCTGGGTATAATCAGTCAGTCCGTTTTCTTACCAAGTCTTGGGGGAGCACCTTACTTACTAACAGAGAGGACTCCCCAAGGCTCCCTCTGAGGAGCGCCACTGGGGTATTTTGTTGCTAACCTGATGTATGCCAGGGTTGGGGCTTGGAAATAGGAATCTATTTTCCCTAAGATTTGTGTAAGGGTAACTAGTCACCTGGGAATACATCAGGGAAGGTTATCCTCATTGTTTGGGGACTAACAGAGCATAGAGGCTGCCTGGTTCTAATGGTTATTATTAAAAATATCTATTAACTACAAGACCCTGATGACAGACATGAGATTCACTGCACAGGCCAGTTCTGGGCAGGGTCAGCAGACGGATGGTGGGAGCTGCACAAGTCCAAGATGGCGTCAGTAATGCTAACAGACATACAGGCACCCTCCTCCTGGTTTTCCTTAACCTGCTGTTTCTCTCCTCTGTCCCCAGGCTTTGGCTGAGCCGTCCCTAAATTAGAGTCTCAGAGTTGATTGTTGGGTTTCATTTCCTTTCTCACCCAGAAAATCTTGGGCTTCTCATAAGAAATGATCCCCCTTATTCTGAGTGAAGCATTTTTCTCTAACAAAATGTCTTCAGAGTGACTGACTCAAGAATTCTTGTATTTTCCATCTCATCTCAAGATGATGGCTGATTACTAATCCTACATTTATGCAATCAACCAGAACCCACCAAGTGAGGCGTATTGAAGGTTATTATGATGGCCTTCCTACAACCAGAAGTAAACTAGTCTTACATTATACCAGTACTAATATCATCCCTAATGGTATCCATGGGGAAAAAATAAGACTAGAGATTCAGTGTGGTGTTTGAGTTTGTATGTGGTGAAATTAAACTTGAAATCAGGAATCTGACACTAGATACTGAATTATTTATTACTGCAGGATGTTTTACTGGTCTCTTTCCTCAAGGAGTAAGTATTAGAATCAAGTGAAAATTATTATACATTTTAAAAGAATGATAAATTGGCTCACAACTTTCCATACACTAGTAATAATCTAGAAATTAGGATTTAAAAATATTTTTATATTGACCAAGTTGATTTTAAAATACCCTGTAAAGGAAAAACTTTCAAGAATAAGCAGGATAATTTTTATAAAAAAGAACACAGTGACTTTCATTACCAGTTATTATAATTTATGATGGTGCTGAGATTCGAAATATGTGACTTTGGCTGAGGAATTAAAAAAAATGAAACCTGAGGCAAAACAAAGAAGCCAGAAAGGAGTACACTGGTTGTTCATCTGCTAACCTGTTCTGAATTTTCTTTTAATTATTCATGATTGAATGATCAAGTGAAAGTGTTAGTTGCTCAGTGGCTGTCTGACTCTTCCTGACCCCATGAACTGTAGCCACCAGGCTCCTCTGTCCATGGGATTTCCTAGGCAAGAATACTAGAGTGGATAGCTGTCTCCTCTCCAAGGGTTCTGTCCAACCCCAGAAAATCTGCATCGCAGGCAGATTCTTTACCATCTGAGCCACCAGGGAAGCCACTCATCACTGATTGCGGACCCAGTTATAGAACTGGTCCTCATCACATCACTGCAACGCCAGTCACACTCTTTCTTTCCCATGAGATTGTTGAAGTTTTGGAAGAATGCTCGTGTCTCTTCTCCTTCCTCTTTGTCCCCCGCTTCCTGGGCATCTTGCATCCTTTCTCTGTCCTCCTACTCTAAACCTGCTCTGTAAACTGCAG
>NC_091786.1:6918121-7020186 GCF_029378745.1 Bos indicus
TTTCAAATGCTATCTAGGTTGGTCATTACTTTCCTTCCAAGGAATAAGCATCTTTTAATTTCACAGTGGCAATCACCATCCGCTGTGATTTTGGAGACCCAAAAAATAAAGTCTGACACTGTTTCCACTGTTTCCCCATCTATCTTCCATGAAGTGATGGGACCGGATGCCATGATCTTAGTTTTCTGAATGTTGAGCTTTAAGCCAACTTCTTCACTCTCCTCTTTCACTTTCATCAAGAGGCTTTTGAGTTCCTCTTCACTTTCTGCCATAAGCATGGTGTCATCTGCATATCTGCGGTTATTGATATTTCTCCCGGAAATCTTGATTCCAGCTTGTGCTTCCAGCCCAAAAGGAACTATAGAAATAAAGGAAATGAAGTCTCCCAGTCATGTCTGACTCTCTGCAACCCTATGAAGTGTAGCCCACCAGCCTCCTCCAACCATGAAATTTTCCAGGCAAGAGTACTGGAGTGGGGTGCCATTTCCTTCTGCATAGGAAAACAGTGGGCATTTTCAAAGCCCTGGAAGGGCAAGGGTAGTGCTGGGGAGCGGGTAAGTGAAGGTTCAGCAAGAAGTCTGTGCCCCTGCCAGGGGAAACAGGCAAGTCTGTGCCCCTTGCCACACCCCTGCCCATCAGCTGAACTGACTGCCAGGGAGAATTTTGTGGTTAAAGGGCAGCAGGAAAGCTTTTCCTGGCGTTTCCACAGCCTTATTAGCATACAAATGACTGCCCCTGCTTTGTGCTATAAAGGCCACTCCCATGACACACAGGGAAGAGGCTCAGCTAACCAGTTCCTAATAACCAAATCCACAGCCAGCGCGGAATTCCTCCCAGAACCTGGGACCTTTATAAAGCGGCAAGCGCAGCCTCTTCTCCAGCATCAGCCGCAGAGCTCGGGACGCCAGCATGAGGCTCCATCACCTGCTCCTCACACTTCTCTTCCTGGTCCTGTCTGCTGGGTCAGGTGAGCTCGTGGCAATCCCGGGGGGAGCTGCGGGCTCTCTCTCCTGTTTCTACCTCCTTCTGTCCTGCTACCCCCATCTACACGTGGTCAGAGTAAACCCACCATATTTGATGCTTCTGAGAAGCCAGTGCTGAGTCCTTAGTAGGGAGAGGGGGCTGAGAACCGCCCTGCAAAATTCCTGGTTGTTTATAAGCCATTCTAGTGAGTCAAAGCTTCTGATCCTGTCTCCTCATTGGTTTCATGAGGAGGAAACAGAAGATGCCTCAGTTAAGTGACTCACCTTTTTTTTCTTTTCATAAAAGCAAGAAATTTGATTTTGTCCCATGACATAAGTGCAGAATGTCGCTTTATAAATCTCTCTATCTGAAGTGTGGCAGCTCTGGGGGACCAGAGAAGTCCAGAGGAGAATCAGGCCGAGCATGGGCTTCAGGAGCTGCCCTTGGGATGCTCCGTGCTGAGTCTCCTCAGCAGGAAGGTCCTCCAGGACACGTCACTGATGCTCCCATTGCTCCATAGATGGGACACAGCACATCCAAAGCAGTGTGCAGGATAGGCTGTCTGATTTTCATCTTACCCTTGATATTTCCTGAAATGGATGAAAATATGAGGGAAGGAAGGAGGGAGGGAGAGAGGGAGAAGCTGCGGAGACTGAGACCTGAGACAATTGATTAGATGTCAAAATCAAGTGACAAGGCCTTGTCTGATTAGTGTTGTTTATGACTGTAACCCAACTCTTAACACAGTGGCAGGAAGAGAGGACAGGGGTGTAAGAAATGTGGCTTCTCAGTGCCCGGGGCCTTGGTTTAATCCCTGGGCGGGGAACTAGAGAGGGCCCAGAGGTACCTTGTGGTCAAGAGGAAAAAGGCATGTGAGGAAGACGGGAAGGCCTCTGGTCGGGAGGAAACCACAAAGGGAGGAGGAGGGGGGCTTACTCGCACTAGTGCTTAAAGCATTCTGAGTCAGTAGAGACGATGATACAAAACTTTTTTTTCTGAACCATTGTCACTGTCAGCTGTAAGTTACTTTAAGAGTAAATTCTCTTTAAACAGTGCTTACACTTTTAGCTGCATCTTTTCCTCCTATCTCAGCTCCACTACTTTACTGACTCCATGAGTTTGAAAACTAAACAGTGAAAATAGGACCCGTGGGTGGCTTCTGACTCCTGGCGGGAAGGTGGATGGAGCAGAGCTTCCCAGTCTTTGCCTTCGTGGTGGAGCTGACCCCGCACACAACCGGGGTCCTCACAACCCTCAGCCTGTGGTTCTGAGAACGTGAGGGTCCACCAGAGCCTGGGCAGGGTCAGTGTCTGTCTGGAAGCTGGTCCACGGGGTCCTGGACTCACATCTTGTTGTCACGAGGCCATGTCCGTATCTCAGCACAGAAAGCCCCAGGGCCTCGCTCAGAGGGGACACAGCGGGCCTTCTCGAGATGCTGCTTTCCTGCTGACACATTTTTCCACTTTGTTCTCTTTTTAGGATTTACTCAAGGAATAAGTAATCCTCTAAGCTGCCGT
Source organism: Bos indicus (assembly GCF_029378745.1). Classification (NCBI taxonomy): domain Eukaryota; kingdom Metazoa; phylum Chordata; class Mammalia; order Artiodactyla; family Bovidae; genus Bos; species Bos indicus. The sequence continues at coordinate 6,920,602 of NC_091786.1, forward strand.
CTGAATAGAGGCATCTGTGTGCCGATCAGGTGCCCTGGAAACCTGAGACAGATTGGCACCTGTTTCAGGCCCTCAGTAAAATGCTGCAGGTGGAGGTAAAAGAAGGCGAAGATGCGGCCGGGACCTAAGCAGAGACAGAAACTGCGGCCTTCGACAGAAAGTCTAAAATTTAAACCAGAATAAATTTTGTTCAAAGTTAAAGAATCTTGCCCACTGGTCATTGAGGTTGTTGTGTGGTGTCTAATCCCAGGCGAATTCCGAAATCCCTGAGGATGCTCTCTGAGCTCCCCACGTGAAACATCGGGGAATCATGGTGGGGTGCTCTGTGCTCCCAGGGGTGTGACCCCCTGTTCCTTGGGGGCCTGACCTTCCCCAGCCCCTCTGTCTACTACCTTCCTGCTTCCCAGCCCAGGGCACCCTGTCCTGCCCCACGTCTCCCCTCAAACATGCACCCCAGGTGTCCAGAATCACCAGCACACCATTCCCGTAGGAAAGCCCCCACCCCCACTCCAGGAGGAAACCCCCCTCCCCTGTCCCCCTGCAGCCCTCACTTCCATTTGGTTTCTGCTTCTTATATCTGCCTTGTGCGCACGTGGATACACTTCTGATTCCTTTTTGGGCTATAAGATCACTGTAGGCATGGACTTGTCCTATTCCTGTAAGTGCTGGGCATTGAGACGAGACATTGCTTCCCAAATTGTCATCAACTGAATGACAGAGTTGACATGAACAAAGCATGTTTCTCTGTGTGTACATGATATGATGCAACTAGATGCTATGGAAAAACATGTCCTGTGGAAAGCACAATTCAATGAAGACAACACAGCACAGAACAGAGAGACCACAGCGGGCGGGGCTCAGCCTGCTTGCTGTTTCTTCAGAGGGTTTGCTAGTTAAACCAAGAGCCTTGCTGGTGCACACTGTACGTGTGAGCAGCTCTCTGGTCTTGTACTAAGAGTTAGTACACCAAGGGGATGGTGTTATGAGACAGGGCCTTTGGGAGGTAATTTGGTAATGAGGGTGGGACCCTCCTGGGTGGAATGAAGGCCTTTATGAAAGAGACCCCAGAGAGATGGCTCACCCCTTGTGCCCTCTGAGGACACAGGGAGAAGACCACCATCCACCAGCCACCTGCTCTGTCTTGATCGTGGAGCTCCCAGCCTCCAAAACTGAGAAGTAAGTGTCTGTTATTAGTAAGCCACCTATTACATACCACATGTAAAATAGATAGCCAAAAGGAATTTGCTGTGTGACTCAGGGAACTCAAACAGCGGCTCTGAGACGAGCTAGAAGGATGGGATGGGGAAGGAAATGGGACGATGTTTCAGAAGGGAGGGGGCATGGGTGAACCCATGGATGATTCTTGTTGATGTTAGACAGAAAACCACGAAATTCTGTAAAGCAATCATCCTTCAGTTAAAAAATAAAGTGCAAAAAAAGAGCCACCTGGCCTATGGTGTTTCTGTTTCAGTAGCCTGAAAAGGCAGACACATGACGAGTGAGAATTAGAGCACAGGTGGAATTAAGGTACCTAAGCATTCAGCCATAAGATAGGGAAATGACGTGGAGTATATGGCTGTGGCCAGTGACATCTTACTACTAGGAGCCTTAGAGGTGGAGGAGGGAGGCAGACCAGTGTCAGAGATGCATGCTGAGAGGCTAAACCAGCCCCAGCTCACACTGACATGCAGGAGGGGCCATAAGCCAAGGAGGGCAGGAAGCTTCTAAGCGTGGGAAGGAAGGAAGCCTCCAGAAGGAATGGCATCCTGCTGACACTGTGATTTGAAGCCAGTGAGACCCATTTGGGACTTTGGATCCTCAGAACCACAATAATAAGTATGTGTTCCTTTAAGCCATGTAGCTTGTGGCAATTTGCTACAGCGGCAACAGGAAATCAATACAGCAGTAGCTTAAAATCATGCCTTGAGCCTAAAATTAGCAGCTTAATAGAGACAAACCTGTGTGTGTTTAATGGAGGAAAAAAATGATAACAGCTGTCAACATTTTACTCAACTTTGTATTTCTTTTGTCATAGAAATGCCCATGGTGCATCTGCCAACTCTTCCTCATCTCGAAGGTTGTATTTGGGACTCAGTCTTACACCTCATATATCTTGTATCCCTTTTATCCTTTATTTTTAGTTTGTTTTATTATCATGGAATATTTATCTGCCACTAAGTGTGGTTTTGGAGAAGGCAATGGTGACCCACTCCAGTACTCTTGCCTGGAAAATCCCATGGACAGAGGAGCCTGGTAGGCTGCAGTCCGTGGGGTCGCTGATTCGGACACAACTGAGTGACCTCACTTTCATTTTTCACTTTCATGCTCTGGAGAAGGAAATGGCAACCCACTCCAGTGTTCTTGCCTGGAGAATCCCAGGGATGGGGGACCCTGGTGGGCTGCCGTCTATGGGGTCACACAGAGTCAGACACAACTGAAGGTACTTAGCAGCAGCAAGTGTGGTTTGGTGGTACTGTTTATATTAAATTTTTATCATAGTCTTTGTTGGGATTTCAGATTTTAATTTCTACTTAATTTTAAGTTTCATTCTTGCATCTGTTGATGTTTTATTGCCATAACATTTCTGGGTGTCATGTTGGACTCCTGCATGGGAGGAATGCTCGCGTCATTTCAGCACCGGGAAGATGATGGCTTTCCCATGTGACTCTTGAGCCAAATGGGCTCATGCTCTGGTCCAAGGCCAGCCTTTCCACCTGGGTCCTGGGTCTCATTTCTCATACTTACTCAGGGGTGAGACTCAAACCCTCTCTACCTCTTGCCCCCGTCTAGTGCAGCTACAAAAACTAAAAGCAGGGACTTCCCTGGTGGTCCAGTGGTTAAAACTCCAGCTGCCAATGCAAGGGGCATGGGTTCATCCCTGGTCAGGGAACTAAGATCTCATATGCTACAGTTCAGTTCAGTTTCCCAGTCATATCTGACTCTTTGTGACCCCAAGGAATGCAGCATGCCAGGCCTCCCTGTCCATCAATAACTCCCGGAGATTACTCAAACTCATGTCCGTCAAGTCAGTGATGCCATCCAACCATCTCATCCTCTGTCATCCCCTTCTCCCCCCACCTTCAATCTTTCCCAGCATCAGGGTCTTTTCAAATGAGTTACTTCTTCCCATCAGGTGGCTGAAGTATTGGAATTTCAGCTTCAGCATCAGTCCTTCCAATGAATATTCAGGACTGATTTCCTTTAGGATGGACTGGTTGGATCTCTTTGCAGTCTAAGGGACTTGCAAGAGTCTTCTCCAACACCACAGTTCAGTGGCATCAATCCTTTGGTGCTCAGCTTTCTTTATAGTCCAATTCTCACATTCATACATGACTACTGGAAAAACCATAGCTTTGACTGGATGGACCTTTGTTGGCAAAGTAATGTCTCTGCTTTTTAATAAGCTGTCTATGTTGGTCATAGCTTTTCGTACAAGGAGCTGGTGTCTTTTAATTTCATGGCTGCAATCACCATCTGCAGTGATTTTGGAGCCTAAAAAATAAAGTCATCTATTGCTTCCTCTGTTTCCCCATCTATTTGCCATGAAATGATGGTATCATAGGCCATGATCTTAGTTTTTTGAATGTCAAGTTTTAAGTCAGCTTTTTGCACTCTCCGCTTTCAGCTTCATCAAGAGGCTCTTTAGTTCCTCTTCACTTTCTGCCATAAGGGGATATCATCTGCAATCTGAAGTTATTGATAGTTCTCCCAGCAATCCTGATCCAGCTTGTGTTTCATCCAGCCTGGCATTTCGCATGATGAACTCTGCACAGAAGTTAAATAAGCAGGTGACAATATACAGCCTTGACTTACTACTTTCCCCGTTGGAACCAATCTGTTTTTCCAAGTCTGATTCTAACTGTTGCTTCTTGAGCTGCATACAGGTTTAGCAGGAGGCAGGTCAGGTGGTCCATCTCCTTCAGAATTTTCCAGTTTATTGTGATCCACACAGTCAAAGGCTTTAGCATAGTCGATGAAGCAGAAGTAGATGTTTTCTGGAAATGTCTCGCTTTTTCTATGGTCCAACATATGCTAGCAATTTGATCTCTGGTTCCCCTGCCTTTTCTCAATCTAGCTTGTACATATGGAAGCTCTCAGTTCATGTACTGTTGAAGCCTAGCTTGGAGGATTTTGAGCATTACTTTGCTAACAATCAACAGTCTGCATTGATAACTAAGTTTCTTCTTTTCAGAAGACTAACCTATTATGCAAACTACATCTGTACCTGTTGCCCTCTAACTCTGCAGGAGCCACACTCTGCATCTATGATTCTTTAACTTATTCTAGCCACATCCTGATACTTAACTTTATGGCATCATAAACCTCCCCTTGTAGTTTGGTTCCTCTCTTTGCTCTATTTTAACCTCTTGTTGATGCTTAACTTTATGGTGCGCTGTTTCTGGAAGCCACCCCATAGAGGTTTGCTTTCCCCCTTTTGAATTACAGGAAGAAAGTCACCAGGAAATCCCCAAAGGACAATGGACTCAACAACCGGGACCAACTGCCAGACCCAAATACCTAGCTACCTGACACTGGCCTAGTGACTGATTCCAAACAGTGCAAAAAGAGAGAATTCAGGACCCCTACACCTTTTGTCCCGTATCTCCAAACCCTGACTGTGAGCCCTGACTGTATGATCCCCTGGATTCACGATGGAGGGGAGACAGGCTCCTTGAGGCAGGAACCTACTGTGTTCTCCCTTCTGCCGGCTTAATGATTACAGCCATCTTTCTGTTTGTCCCAAACTCTGTCTCTGCAAATTTTATTTGGCTCCAGTGGGCAGAGGAAACCAAGATTTTGTTGTCAACAATGCCATCGAGTCTGGCTGTCCCCCACTGCTCCACCAGGATGACTCCTGCCAACGGGGATCAGGAGGCATCCTGTGTGACCTCACTCACCCCTTCCTCCACGCTTTGTTGATCTGGCCTTTAAGCATGTAGCTGTAGACAGAGGGCTCCCCGGTGTCTCTGCTGCAGTCCACCTGAGAAGGGCAGATGATCCATCTGCAAGGTAGGTTTCCAGGAGAGAGTCAGAGACATCTGTAGTTGAAGAAGGGGTGGGAATAGATGGGTAACAATTAGGGAATCAGTGTAAAGAAACACTTTCAGTATAAAAGTACAAGAGAGAAATGCGGCCAATGCCTATAGTCTATACTTTCTTTTCTATTATTGTTGCTGGGGCCAAGGAAGTAAAACCCTCACAGCTCTTCTGTAGAATTAAGTAAGACTTATTTAAACAGCTTGCTACAAACACTTGCTCTGTTTTTAGGTTGATGTCACTAAACTAAAATAGAATTCCACTTAGTGAAAGATTCAAATGCTAATCAAAAGATGAAAAGTGAAAACATTTTATTGCTAAGTTGCCTCAGGACAGAGAGAAAAACGTCAGAACACATACTTCAGGTAAGATGGAAGAGAGGTGGTGAGGGAAGGCTAGAGACCATGATGTACTATGACCTGCTATGACCTGTTATGTTGGGAGTGGGTGAGTGGGTGCTTGTGCTTGGGAACACTTTGGGATAAAGCAACTTAATGGACTCTCTCCAGACCTTCAAAACCCTAAGGATTATGCCCAAGCCTTCCTTTCTTTTCTCCTTCCTTCCCTCATTCCCTCCATTCATCCATTTATTTATTCACTTATTTGTTGACTTTTCCACACTAGTACCTATTCATAGAAACAAATGTTTGACTACCTGCTCTATGCCAGCCACTGTTCTAGGTGCTGAGACTGTAAGATAATAAAACACGACTTGTTACTTTGAAGACTTACATATAAAGAAAAAGAGAGATATGAACACTGTAAAGCAAAACCAAGTGGAGAGAAGGAAGATATGCAAAAAATATCAATGATTTACCTGGTATGTGTGTGTGCTAAGTCACTTCAGTTACGTCCAACTCTTTGTGACCCCATGGACTGTCGCCCACCAGGCTCCTCTGTCCATGGGATTCTCCAGGCAAGGATACTGAAGTGGGTTGCCATTCCCTTCTCCAGGGGATCTTAGCGACCCAGGGATCAAAACTGCATCTCCTGCATTGGCAGGTGGGCTCTTTGTCATTAGGGCCACCTGGGAAGCCCCTTATCTGGTATCCTTTGGTGCCTTTTCACTCAAGAATACATTGATGAATTATCTGTATTAAGAAATACTTTAGCCCATAAAGCCTCACCTGATTGTGGTCTATGCAAGTGGTTGCTTAGGATGGATCAAGTCTCTCTGTAAATGGTAGCAAAAAGAAAAAAAAATATTGAGAGTGACAAAAGATCATTTTAATTTCCAAAACTCCCTCTCATTTTTCTATTGTAAAATGTGTATGTGTGATGAGTTGTTGTTGTTCAGTAAATCCATCGTGTCTAACTCTTTGAGACCTATGGATTAAGGGTATATATTCTGAAAGGAGAAAAGGACAGATACAGAGACATGAAGTAAAGGTGAAAAAAAGAAATGAATAATTTCCTAACAGAATTTAATGTTTAATGATTTTTCTCCAAAAAACGCACCAAACCTCAGAGCCATAAGCAGAAGTGAGAATCAGTGTAGAAACTCTGACTTCCTGCAACCCTCTTCCTTTATGACAGGCAAACACTTGGACCATGTGTCGATAGATGAAACATCCTCAAATTAGGCCCAGGCCCAGCTGAATATCTCTGCTAGGATAAAAGCACTTTCTGTCCAGCTGAAATTTTCACACTCTCTCCCAGATCGCCTGCCCCGATTCAGGTGTGCCACCAGACCCTTGTACTACTTGGAATTCCAAAAACTGCTTTCCCATCATGAAGTTACTGTACACTCTCTTCTTCTTACTTGTGTGTCTTATCCAGACAACATCGGGTAAGTGGCAGATGCAACTGGTTGGGTGATATAGTGCATGACCTTGGAGCCTAGAGTAGGAAAGCTCAAGTTGATTCATCAACTTGTGCTAAACTTTAGTGATGTGCTAAATGGAATAATATCAACTCTGAGAGAAGCATAGCATATGCGACATGCTCCATTTTACAAATAATGAAAGAGAAGCTTAAAGAAGTGAAAAACAGCCTCCCATGATTGCCCTTAACTAGTTGGTGGTAAACCCATAAATTGTAATGGTGATAGAAAACATTTACAGGGGACTTTATGGCTTACAAATCATTTCCATGTGACTAACAGCAACACTAATAATAATAGTAAATCATGTTGACCTCTTCCAATCCCAAAGAAAGGCAGTGCCAAAGAATGCTCAAACGAACACACAATTGCACTCATCTCACACGCCAGTAAAGTAATGCTCAAAATTCTCCAAGCCAGGCTTCAGCAGTACATGAATCGTGAACTTCCAGATGTTCAAGCTGGTTTTAGAAAAGGCAGAGGAACCAGAGATCAAATTGCCAGCATCCTCTGGATCATTGCAAAAGCAAGGGAGTTCCAGAAAAACATCTATTTCTGCTTTCTTGACTATGCCAAAGCCTTTAACTGTGTGGATCACAATAAACTGTGGAAAATTCTGAAAGAGAAGAGAATGCCAAACCATGTGCCTGGCCTCTTGAGAAACCTGTATTCAGGTCAGGAAGCAACAGTTAGAACTGGACACGGAACAACAGACTGGTTCCAAATAGGAAAACGTGTACGTCAAGGCTGTATACCATCACCCTGCTTATTTAACTTACATGCAGAGTACATCATGAGAAATGGTGGGCTGGAAGAAGCACAAGCTGGAATCCAGATTGCCAGGAGAAATATCAATAACCTCAGATATGCAGATGACACCATCCTTTTGGAAGAAAATAAAGAGGAGCTTAAAAGCCTCTTGATGAAAGTGAAAGAGGAGAGTGAAAAAGTTGGCATAAAACTCAACTTTCAGAAAACTAAGATCATGGTACCTGGTCCCATCACTTCATGGCAAATAGATGGGGAAACAGTGGAAACAGTGCCAGTCTTTATTTTGGGGGGCTTCAAAATCACTGCAGATGGTGGCTGCAGCCATGAAATTAAAAGACACTCACTCCTTGGAAAGAAACTTATGACCAACCTAGATAGTATATTGAAAAACAGAGATATTAATTTGCCAACAAAGGTCCATCTAGTCAAGGCTATGTTTTTTCCAGTGGTCATGTATGGATGTGAGAGTTGGACTGTGAAGACAGCTGAGTGCTGAAGTATTGATGCTTTTGAACTGTGGTGTTGGAGAAGACTCTTGAGAGTCGCTTGGACTGCAAGGAGATCCAACCAGTCCATCCTAAAGGAGATCAGTCCTTGGTGTTCATTGGAAGGACTGATACTGAAGCTCCAATACTTTGGCCACCGAATGCAAATAGCTGACTCATTGGAAAAGACCTTGATGCTGGGAGGGATTGGGAGAAGGAGGAGAAGGGGATGACAAAGGATGAGATGGCTGGATGGCATCACCGACTCGATGGACATGAGTTTGAGTGAACTCTGGGAGTTGGTGATGGACAAGGAGGGCTGGCGTGTTGCGATTCATGGGGTCACAAAGAGTCAGACACGACTGAGCACCTGAACTGAAGTGAACTGAACTTCCACTTTAACTAAAATGATGAAACTTTTAATGTCTTTTCCCAAATATATTCCTCATAGCAATATTTATGCGGCAGGCCATTTTACAAGATGGGAGCAAGAGATGAAGTAATTTGTTCAAAGGAGTGCAGATTGAATGTAGGGAGCACTTTAACTCAAGCCCAGATAGGTTTGACTCCAAAGACCTTGTTTTATTTAATATTCAACAATCGCAGAAAACTAATTTACTTACTGAATTACATAAAACCAACAAATACTTTAGCTCAAGTATGATCTGTGCATCACTCGGGACATACTTATCCTACAAGGTTATGTGTTGCTCACCTGCAATCCAAGCTAAACTGGGGGTCCTGCATTATCCCTGCACCCCTCCTCAGGATACAGCATGCTCTAGGCTGTGCTGTGTTGACAGCACCTCCAGATCTTAGCATCTTCAAAGAGCCAAAGTTTATTCTTGCTCTAATGATGCCAACCAGGGAGGGCCTGGGTGCTCTGATCAGACCCGGACCCCCGAGGAGCAGCCACCACCATGGGTGCTCCTGGTCTTGTGTCTGAACAATGTGCTCTCAGGACTCTCGTACTTGGGATTAAGGGCCCCAGCCCTGAAGGGAAATGTCAACTCTGCTCAGAATTCATTAACGAAGCAGGTCCAGTTTTTTAGTCACTCAGTTGTGGTCCACTCTTTGCGACCCCATGGACTGTCACCCACCAGGCTCCTCTGTCCATTGGATTCTCAGGCAAGGACACTGTAGTAGGTTGCCATTCCCTTCTCCAGGGTATCTTTCTGATCCAGGGATCGGAGCTGCATCTCCTATGTCTCCTCCATTTGTAGGGGGATTCTTTACCAGCTTAGCCATCAGGGAAGCCTGAGGGAAGCCCAGTAGACCCTGTTTAAATGAATGAGCTTGATCACCTTCCTATAGAACAATTTAAGTCCCCTTCACAGTTCTTAGTATAATTTTTTAAAATATGGAAAAACATTCTAAGCTTGTAGGTCACACCAAATCAAGGAGAGTGCCAGTTGTGTCCCTGTGAACTGTAATTTGGAGTTCCTTGCTATATAAGACAGAGAAGGCAATGGCACCCCACTCCAATACTCTTGCCTGGAAAATCCCATGGATGGATGTGCCTGTTAGGCTGCAGTCCATGGGGTCGCTAAGAGTCCAGCACGACTGAGTGATTTCACTTTCACTTTTCACTTTCATGCATTGGAGAAGGTAATGGCAAAACACTCTAGTATTCTTGCCTGGAGAATCCCAAGGATGGAGGTGCCTAGTTGGCTACCATCTATGGGGTCGCACAGAGCCAGACATGACTGAAGCGACTTAGCAGCAGCAGCAGCAGCTATATAAGATGAAGTCTGGTAGCTTTAGTTACACAGGTCTTATTTATTGGTTTGTTTTTCACCTGCTCTTCTTTATAGGGAAAGGAAAAAAAGAAAAACCTTGAATGTGATAAAATCGATGGTGCCTGCAAGTATCAGAACATCCATGGGTGTGTCATCCTGCCTGGAGAATGCAAGAGTCAGAAGAAACACTGCTGCATCGTCTAGTTTCAGCATCGGAGCATCCACAGCAGCAGCAGACACTCCCCACAGGTGAGTCCTGTTAAAAAAGAGCCACTGTTCACTCGGGTCCTGTGGGGTCTTTCTGAGTGCATGACATCATGAACTGGATGGGAAGATTTCAGTTGGAAGTCTGGCCACACCACCCCTTAGCTGATTAACTCTGGAGAGGCCTTGACTTTTCTAGGCCTCAGTCTCTGCTCCTGTGACTGTTGAAATGGATGTTCTCCACAACCTCATTTGTTGGTGGTGGGGTTTAGTTGCTAAATCATGTCTGACTCTTCTGTGATCCCATGGACTGAGTCCATGCGATTTTCCAGGCAAGGATACTGGAGTGGGTTGTCCTTTCCTTTTTCAGGAGATCTTTCTGACCCAGGGATCAAGCCCACATCTCCTGTGTCTCCTGCATTGGCAGGCAGAGTCTTTAGCACTGAGCCCCAGGAAACCCAACCTGTTAATATGTGTCTACAAATGTATGGACTGAGGGAAAGAGCTTTGAGTGTGTGTGTGTGCATGTTATGGTATGAAAAGTCACTGAAGTTTTGTGTCCCTTTGTGAAAGGATATCTGTGTTTCCATTGGCATATGGGTTTCCACATGGTCAACATGTTCTTAACTTCACAAGAGACAGCAAACTGCTTTCTGAAGCAGCTGTGGTCGCTGCTGATAATCTCAGTGGCTTCTGAGTTCCCAGTCTCTCCATGTTTCCATCCCTCGTCACACCTCCATGTAAAATTTTCAGTGTTTCTCTGTTAAAAGGAAGAAGGACAAACTCTCTAGTGTCTCAGGTCCTTCACCTGTTTGCCATACTTTCTCGAGTTTCATCAGCCTGGTTTGCAAACTAACCCCTGACACAGTGGCAGTCGTATTTCTGGCGTATTGTGTTCTCCTCACACTGAAACACACTTAAGCTACTTGTCCTCCGACTTTCCCTGCCTGATTTGTACTTTCTTTTTTAGTCTCAGCTCACACATGGCCTTCACTGGGAAGACATGCTTCATTCACCCAACTTGTGTAAGAGAAGAGACTGGTTCCATGGCCTCAGCTACCAGTACAGTTTCTAGCACACAGTAGGTGTTCAATAGATGTTGACAGAATAGTTGATGAATAAAGAAAAGGATAGAATGAGTCTTCAGCTTTCCAATGTAATTCAGGGATGATCCATTAAATGTGAATTCCTCAATTCACTTAATTCAGGAAGTTCCATCAAACATGAGTCCATCATACAGCAGAAGTGTATTTACCATGTGATGATGACAATTTATTTTCTTCCCAGGCACACACTTGTGTGAGAGTCACACAAATTAAGCATTCTACAACCTAAAGAAAGAACAAAAATGTCTGTTTTTGGAAGAAAGTCTTGGGCTCACGATCCGGGGGAAGAAATAATTCAGTTCAACCAGGAATCCCCAAAATACACTGCCAGGAAAGAATTCTGTCTTACGCACCTCTTTTCCCTCACTTTGTCCCTCCTATTATACTTGCTTGTTCAGTAGGAGAAAGGCTGATTTTCAAATTTGTTGTGAATAGAAATTTTATGCTGTAATTTGGAAACTAGGATCAGAGAGTGTAAACAGCTCTCTTGGGCTGACATTTACAGCCTGTTATTGTGCCCTCTGAAATGCACCATTGTGGGGTTATCAGATGTCTTTTGGAAACAGCACATTAAAATTTTGTTAGTTTGTGTTTTCATCTTCCTGGCAAGGGATCCCACTGAAGACAAGATGGTAGCACAGCCCTCAGATATTTACTAAAATCTGTGAACATACTCACACATATGCCCCACACAGTTGAAGAGTGTCAGCAATACTCTGAAGGTCACTCACCATTCCCAGGCTAAGAACATACACCTGCTTTCAGGGTTTCTCAGATAAGTCTTACAATTAAGATTAAAGATCTAAATATTAAGACCCTGAAGCTAAGGACCTAGAATGATCAGGGCACCAGCTGAGGGGAGAGAGGTTTCTAAAAGAGAAAAGGAATAACCTGCCTGGCTCCAAACCAGGACTAAGGTTGATTTGGGACTTCTCTGGTGGTCAGTGGCTGGGAGTCCTCCTGCCAACGCAGGGGACATGGGTTTGATCCCTGGTCCTGGAAGATCCCACATGCCTTGGTACCTAACCCCATGTGCCAGGTGGCTGAGCCTGTGATGTAGAGTCCAGGACCCGCAACAAGGGAAGTCACCACAATGAGAAGCCTGAGGACCACAACTAGAGAGCAGCCCCCAGTCACCGCAACTGCAGAAAGCTCAGGTTCAGCAGCAAAGACGCAGCACAGCCAAAAATTTAAAAAAAAAAAAAAAAGGTTGCTTTTCCTGCCTCTTAGGAGGTGGGGGAGATAAGCAAGTGCCCCCCAAGGACCCTCTAAGTCCAGCCTGTCCACTCTCGGTCATTAGTAGAGGTCACCAGCTTTGGAGCCCAGGTTGAGTGGTCAGAGGCCTGGCTCTCATTGGCTTTGCCCTGGGGGTTCAACGCCCTGAGGGGTCAATGCCAGGGCTGGCAGCAGGGTCACACTCCCCACTCTGCCCATTCATGGACATCAACCTTGTTTCCACTTTCTTGAACTGCTGATTCTACCCACAGGCTGGAGGGAAGGTGCTAGCACTTGGCTTCCAGCAGAGAGCTTACTCATCATGGGTCCTCACACCTGCAGCTCTTTGTCACATCCTGGAGGCTGTCCTGATGCCCACCCATGCCATGCGTGGCTTCATCATGACAGCTGTGACCCGGGAGCTCTGACTTCTGGACTGCCCATTGCTGGGACCCATTGATGTCCTAGCGCTCTGCCAAAAATCTCACATGAGGAGTTCTGCAGCTCTGTCTTCATTTTTACCCAGGACATCCCCTCAGAGCCCAGTGGAGGAAGGGAATCTACACCCCCTTCATTCTGATTGAAAGTTAGCTCAGTGGGGAAACTGACTTGGGGTCACTCATCTGAGTGAGGCCACAGAATCAGTGACTGTGTCCAATGAGCCCACAGCAGAGATCGGCTTGTTGACCAGAAGCAGACAAAGGACGGGGTCTGGGGGTGGGCATCGGGGGAGGTACTGCATCCATCCAGCCCCTGCTCACTTAGCTCATTATCTGTCAGGTTTTGTGAGCTAACACCCTGGGAAGCACGAGGAGCCCCGGGCAATGAGACCTAGAAAAGGAATGATTGGTCCGATGAATGTATTTACATTAGGTGGCTCAGATGGTCCAGAATCTGCCTGCAATGTGGGAGATCTGGGATAGATCCCTGCGTCAGGACGATCCCATGGTGGAGGGCATGGCTACCCGCTCCATTATTCTTGCCTGGAGAACCCCAAGGACAGAGTAGCCTGGCCAAACAATGGGGTCACAAAGAGTTGGACACGACTGAGCGACCACATGGTGTGATGTGATGATTGTAGGAAGTGACTGAGGGGAGACAGAGGACGAAGGGTGCTGGGCACCAAGCTCAACATGGCGGAAAAAGACAAGACTCCCTGCAGGGGGCAAGGTGCCGGCTCTCAGGGACCCTCCAGCGCCTCTCAGCCACACCAGCCACTCTCCTCCCGCACATCCAAGTGATCTTACTGCCCTCTGAGATGTCCCGTGACATTCAGCACTTCTGTGATGCGGGGAGCAATCACACAGGGGCTCAGACCCCCGCCTCCCCTTCTTTTCTCATCCCTGCCACCGCTTGCTCAAGATATGGGGCAGAATAGACATCTGTGTTTTTTCCCAAAATGCTGTGGTTCTACCTATATGAATTATCTCCTAAAGAATACCTCTAAGCTTCCTCTTTTTTCTTGCTCTGCAGCCAGGAACAAAATGCCTCTGGAATGAGGCAAACAGTAAACTTTAGGTACTGCTCTCAGCTCAGACACACGTCAGTAGGTGGAAGGTTTCAAAAAGGAGACTGTGTATGTTATGACTATGTCATCATATTAGACTTCAAAGAAAGCAGATGACGGTTTGTTTCCATTCTTTCCCATTGATTTCAGGGTTTCTTCTCTATGCCTCCAGGGCAGATAGCCTTCTGCAAACCCAGCTGGGAAACTTCCCTTTTCTACTCTTCCCACATTAGCATCCCTGAGGTGCTTTGGGGACACCAGGGTATCTCTCTGAAAGTGGAGCAGGTTGGAGAAACGAAATTGAACTCAGACATGACAGGGAAATGCCAGAGACCATTTACCTGGGATCACTTGAGAAAAGAAGACAACAAAGATGAGGAGGTAAGACAGCTTCAAGGCTGGTTCAGAAGAGACTCCTCACAAGTTCCTGGAAAGGAGAAAACAAACAGCACTTCAGCGGGTTGAATAAAAAGCAACCCAAAGCTTCTTTTATAGGTCCAATCAGGGCGACTGCATGTGGAAGACAGTGTTCAATTCTAATCTGAGTACTAACTACAATATTCACTGGACTTTGAAACCACGTGACATTAACAGGAGCAACGATTAACAATGTTCCGAGCAAAGCTGGAGGGGTTTCTTTTGTTAGCTTTTAATGGGTGCAGGACCAGAAGAGAACAACAATGATGATGACAGTAAAAATAAGAATGAATAGATGGGATGTCCCTGGCAGTCCAGTGGTTAAGACTTGACCTTCCAGTGCAGGTGATGTGAGTTCCAACCTTGATTGGGGAGCCAAGATCCCACATGCCTTGTGGTCAGAAAGACAAAACATAAAGCAGAAGCAATAGGGTAACAAATTCAATAAAGATTTTAAAATGGTCCACATCAAAAAAATAAAAATCTAAAAGAATGATTAAAATTGATGGAGCACTTACTCTATGGGAACCTGTGAGTAGTTCAGATGACGTTTTCCCATTTGCTTTCATAGAGTTAGTACCATCCGCTACTTCAACTCAGGCACAAGTACAGTCAAGATACAATCTTTTATTTTTCCAATAGTCACTCCTGCACTTAACCGAATGGGACTTCGAGAAGGAAAACTATCACAGGGTTTAGGACTCACTTCTCTTCAGATGCTGAGAGGTGTCTGAGATCTATTGTAGCATGTCACTTGGCTCAGTTTGTACAGAAGATGGTCCCCCTGCATCTGACAATGGGCTTCATCTGTGCTCTAGGAATGACCCTGCTGATTCAGAACCCTGTCCAGGCCATGGTGATGTCTAATGACCGATAAAGCCTCATGTGCTTGACTCTTGTGCTATAAAACACAGCATAGTTCCAGGGTAAGTGAAAGTCGAAGGGCTTTGCTCCTTAGCCAAAGCCTGAATCAAAAAAAGTTTGGAACAGGGGCTTAGTGCCCCTGATGAAGGACAGAAGGAATGAAAACAGCTCACCAGACTGAGATGGCATCTTGAGATCAAAAAATGAGGAGGCTGCTGGGTATAATCAATAAGTCCGTTTTTTACCAAGGTTGGGGGAGCACCTTACTTACTCACAGAGCAGGACTCCAAGGCTCCCTCTGAGGAGCCACTGGGGCTATTTTGTTGTTAACCTGGTGTATGCAGGTGGGGGGTTGGAAATAGGAATCTATTTTCCTAAGATTTGTGAAAAGGTAACTAGTCACATGGGAATACATCAGGGAAGTTTATCCTCATTGTTTGGGGACTAACAGAGCATAGAGGCTGCCTGGTCCTAATGGTTATTAAACAATATCTATTAACTACAAGACCCTGATGACAGAGACGTGATTCACCACACAGGCCACTTCTGGGCAGGGTCAACAGAAGGACGGCCGGAGCTGCACAAGCCCAAGATGGGGTCAGTGATGCTAACAGACATCCAGGCACCCTCCTCCTGGTTTCCCTTAACCTGCTGTTTCTCTCCTCTGTCACCAGGCTTGGGCTGAGCCATCCCTAACTTAAGTCTCAGCAGCTAGTGGTGAGATTTCAGTTTTTTCTCACCCAGAAAATCTTGGGCTTCTCATAAGAAATGATCCCCCTTATTCTGAATGAAGCATTTTTCTGTAACAAATGTCTTCAGAGTGACTGACTCAAGAATTCTTATATTTTCCTCTCATCTCAAGATGATGAATGATTACTCATCCTATATTTATACAATTAATCAGAACCCACCAAGTGAAGCGTGTTGCAGGTGATTATGATGGCCTTCCTACAACCCGAATAAACTAGTCTTACATTATACCAATACTAATATCATCCCTAATGATATCCATGGGGAAAAAATAAGACTAGAGATATTCAGTGTGGTGTTCGAGTTTGTATGTGGTGAAATTAAAGTTCGAATCAGGAATCTGACTCTAGATAATGAATTCTTTATTACTGCATGATGTTCTACTTGTCTCCTTCCTCAAGGATTAAGTATTAGAATCAAGTGAAAATTATTATACATTTTAAAAGAATGATAAATTGGCTCATGACTTTCCATACACTAGTGATAATCTAGAAATTAGGATTTAAAAATATTTTTTTATTGACTAAGTTGATTTTAAAATACCCTGTAAAGGGAAAATTTGCAAGAATAAGCTGGATAATTTTTATAAAGAAGAATGCAGTGACTTTCCTTACCAGATGTTATAATTTATGATGGTGCTGAGGCTTGAAATATGTGACTTTGGCTGAGGAATTAAAACAAAATAAAACTTGAGGCAAAACAAAGAAGCCAGAAACAGTACACTGGTTGTTCATCTGCTAACCTGTTCTGAATTTTCTTTAATTATTCATGATTGAAAGTCAAGTGAAAGTGTTAGTTGCTCAGTGGTGTCTTACTCTTCCCGATCCCATGAACTTTAGTGCACCAGGCTTCTCTGTCCATGGGATTTCCTAGGCAAGAATACTAGAGTGGATTGCTGTCTACTCCTCCAGGGGTTCTGTCCAACCCAGAAATCTGCATAGCAGGCAGATTCTTTACCATCTGAGCCACCAGGGAAGCCCACTCATCACTGATTGGGACCCAGTTATAGAACTGGTCCTCGTCACACCAGCGCAATGCCAGTCACACTCTTTCCTGTGAGATTGTTCAGGTTTTGGAAGAATGCTCGTGTCTTTTGTCCTTCCTCTTTGTCGCCGGCTTCCTGGGCACCTTGCATCCTGTCTCCGACCTCCCACCCTAAACCTGCTCTGTAAACTGCAGAGAGCTGTGGTCCTGTCAAGGCCTGTTCCCTCCCCAGAGGGAGGAGAGTGACACCTGTATGGAGAGGCAGCCTACTCAGCAAACTACAGACGGGGCCACACCTTGGACAAGTCACGTGAACAAGGAAGACACCAAATGACTGAACCTCTCTCAGGACTCCAGCCTCGGGCTGAAGTGGCTTAAGGGTCACATTTGCTCTGTGAATGAAAACACTGTTGCAACATTTGTGTTCAGTCGTGCAGAACTCTTTGCAACCCCATGGACTGTAGCCTGTCAGGTTCCTCTGTCCATGGAATTTTCCAGGTAAGAATTTAAAGCATAATAACTGTCTCCCTCCCACTGCCTACCCTGCCATGGAAAACATCAGTCCTAATGATAAAACACTCGATTGTGTAGATGTGAGAACTGTCTGCTTTTATTTGCACAAGAGGAGACCTGCTCATGGTCTCTCGCTGGGTTCCTCAGCTGGGCTGCCTCCATCAGCTCGACTTTATTTTGCAGCAAATGGTGGATGCCGCAGGGTCCTCTGAAGGGCTCACAGCTCGGCATCCCTTGCTTTAGGCAGATTCCACCCCGAAGATGGCAGGGTCTTTCAAAATTGAGCACCCTAGTGCTGTCTGGAAAAGGAAAAGACATTTATATGAAGCCTTGTGGAAGTCCCATGAGGAAATCTGGGGGTCTCACCATCTGACTGGGATCCCCTTCTTTCCCAGCTAAACACCAATAGCAAACATCCCCCTCGTATCCCTCACTATCTGTTCTGATGTAAGATGTCAGTGATGCTGATGAACCTGGTTCAAGAAGATGCCACGTGTGGGAGCAAGTAAGCCCCTGAGACGCCACGGTGAGCCTGTGCTCCAGAGCCCGGGCTCCACAATGAGAAGCCCCTGCAATGAGAAACGTGTGCCCTGCAACTGGAGAGTAGCCTGCGCTCTCCAAAACTAGAGAAAAGCCCGTGCAGCAATGAAGACCCAGCACAGCCAAAAGAAAGAAAAAAATATATATATATATGTATATATATATATATATATATACACCCTTCCTGTCACAGGAACACCTGGGTGTTAACCGCAGGGTCTGTAACCACTGCCCCGTGTGCCTCACCAGTCACCCCACCTCCCCATCATGCAAAACCCACCCAGCTCTCACAGGCTCGTTAGATGGAAGCCTTGTCCAGCAGAACTCAAGGTCACACCGTGTCATGTGGCAAGAGGTGTCCGGTCCAGGCCTGATAAAGGAAGTTTGTCTCATACTGGGTTATACCAGTCAAGTGATTCAACTGATTTAGTTCGCAAATCATCCAGCTCATTCCAGGGAAAAGAGAGGAGGGAGAGAGTTACCACGAATAAGACATTTAAGGTCATGAAGATGCAACAATATGCTTTGGAAAGAATTCTCTAATCACTTAATGCCTAATTTGAGTGTGGAAGTGACCTACTAGTAGCTCTGTCATGCTTTACTTTCTGATCATGGTTAACTTAGGGAAGGAAAAACCAAGTAATGATAAGAAAGGGCATCCTGGTTGGTATTTACCCGGCAGTACCTGGAAGAGGATCAAGAGAGCGGTGAGGAAGACATGGAGGAGCCTCATTGTCCTGGAACGGAGGTCCTGGAAGGCCTGGTGGGAAGGATCAAGGACACAGTCAGAAGTCCGAGGAGCTCAGGGCCTCCAGGACCAGAGCAGACATGACCTCCTGCCCCGGGGCCCTGCACCTGCCTCAGCAGGAGGAGTGTGACTGCTCCATCCTTTCTGGCTCCCTGAGCCCCAGCTGTCACTCGCCTTGGGTTTGCATAGACCTGGGGTTTCAGATCTGGGGTTGAGGCCCTCCTGTGCCCACATCTATGGAGGCGGCGTCCCCATGAGGCAGAGGCTGGAGCATCCAAAGCCAGTGGTAGGGCGGGAGTCCGGCTGTCACAAAAGGAGGGTAAGGCCAGCCCCTTGCCGGTGAGGAGGTTCATTAGAAAAGATTTAGAGCCCAGTTGATTGGATCTTCAGGGCTACTTGAAAGGAAGATCCAGAATGGTGGTGGGTTATAATCTTCCTGGAGAATCCACTTTAAAGGAAGAAAAAGTTTGTATTGGTTAAAAATTAGTGGAGAAATATACCCAATTATTTCTAGGATTTTAATTTTAATGTTTACTTTCATTTAAATCTATCACAGTTTTTCTCATTATAAAACATAATACATCAGGAAGTTTCAACTAAAAACACCCAGAATTTCAGGTCATAAGTAAATGCAAAAATGAAAGATTTTTTAAAAACCCATAGGCCCACCCTTCAGTTATAACTACTACCTACAATTCAGAATATTTCAGCTCTTTTCCTTTGCAAATGAAATTGTGTAAATATTTATTTTTAATTTAAAACATAGAATCTTACTTCACACTCAATGCCAATGTGTTTTTACCACTTAAATATTATCTGGGAAAAATTTTACATCTGTTCAAATGAATTTGCCTCATAAATTTGTATGACGATATATATATATATATATATATCTTGAGGAATTTATATAACACTTTTGTATAAATTCCTACAAGTGGAATCTCTCTCTCTCTCTCTCTCTCTCTCTATATATATATATATATATATATGCATTTTTCAAGTTTTAATGGGTTTTTCCCAATTGCCCATGCTAGAAACGTTGTACCACTTTATCCTCTTACTGACAATGTTAAAAAGTATATTTGACAGCCAATATTCTCATTACTAGTGGTTTTAAGAATTTTTTCAATTTTTCCAAATTGAATGAGGGAATATTTTCTTTTTTGTTTTAATATATTAAAAAAAAATTGTTTCTGAGGTTGAACATTTTGAAAAATGTTTTTTGGTTATTTTTATCTCTTACACTTTACCCATTTTTCTATTCATCTTTCCTTGCTGACTTCTCAGAATACCATGTATATTTAAGGTCACTAATCCTGTATTATATGTATTGCAAAAATTGTTTCTGGCTTGCTTTTGGCTGTGTGCTTGCTCATCTAATAGATGGAATTTAGAGCTACCCTTAGAGATAACATTTGGTTTTCTTCAAAGATATTTATTAGTATGTTTATCTACTTCTGTCTGTACTCCTGGTTAGTTTCATCCTTAATTCTTTCAGTCCTGGAATGGAGGCTCTTCTGAAAACCTATGACAGACAAGTCCCCAGCAGTGACCTGAGAACTGTTGCTTGCACCATCCAGCACTATGAATTTCCTGAGCCCACAGACGTGCCCTCACTCCCACATGTCTCATATGGAAGGCTGATGTCTGAGTTCACATCTCTGTCTTCTTAGGAAACCTAGTCTTGCACGGAAGAGAAACAAGCTCATACATGATTGGAAGGAATTGAAAATGATCAGGGCCACCCGGGTGAGCCAAGTACAGCAGGGAGGCCGTCAGGGGGAGGACGGGGTAACACATGTTATACACCCATCAGAGCACCTAAACCACACAGCCTGCCTGGCACCTACCTAGTCCTGGTCAGAGACAGTTCTGTTCCTTCTGCTCTTCTGTTTGTCTCTGCCGGAGGCAGCACTAAGTGATCTGAGCTGTTAGTAAAACACAGCTCCTCGAGTTCAAGATAATCAAATCTCCCTCTGTAGTCTCTTTCAGAGGGCATGGCTATACTCACTGATTCTCTATTACCAAATAACATTTAAATTATTCCATCAAGTTAAACACAATGTTATTGCTTCATTGAAATTACAGGTTTTACTAAAGAAAAAAAAAATGATATGTGGGTGATTGAGTCTAAGAACTAGATTTCCCTTTAGATGTTTTTGCCTCCTCTTAGTACAACCTTTTGTACTAAGAAACTTACCTTCAGTAAGTTTCTTTCTGGGTCCTTCAGAGTGTTTTTGTAACTTGGCTCCTAGATATTTCATGGTTTTTCTTTTTGAGCCACATTCTTCTTTCATTATATTTTATAACTGCTACTGTCTGCATAAGAAAAGCTCTGGATCTGGGATAATCATGCATCACTAGCCCACACGTTGAACTCTTATTCATTTAGATTTTTTGTGGTTACTTCTCAGTGGTTTTGCAGTTCTAAAATTATAGGTCTGTAAGAATTATCATTAACCTCCTGGGTTCTGAAGTGTAGGATTCTTCCTTTCTGCTCTCCATGAAAGACATTGACTCACAATGCCTGGAACTGTCAGAGATCCTCAAAGCCAACTTCCTTACTTCACAGAAGAGGAAACTGTGGCCAAACAAGGTCAAAATCATGTCTAGGGGTTATCCTCTGGTAAATATCTTTTATGCTGCAAACTATTTCTCAGTTATGACAATGCAAACATTAACTTGTTTTTAATCCATTTCCCCTGTTTTCCTGTTTCTTTTATCCCTTCTTTCTCCTGTCAAAGATCAACTTCCTCAATCTCCAAAAATGAAACAAGGTTTTTCAAAAACAGTTTCTAAAGACAGTTGCTGTTTTTTAAATAGATGCTTCCACCTTTTTTTCTTTATGTGTAATTTCTTCTGTAAAAACCATTGATTTTTCTTCCAGGGCTTGATGAAGAATTTCAACTCATGCATGAAGCACAAGTTGTAGTTTAAGCCAAGATGTCCTTGGGTGGTCAGAAATGACTGTGTCCAGTGAAGAAATGGAGGGAGTTTTAATGACAACACCAACACCCAGTGCTTCTGCCACCCTGGGATTAAGTCTACCACTCTTGCAGGGTCAAAATGGAGATGATTGAGTTCGTGTCAAGATTTCTGTTTAAAAGTTAGAGCGAGATAAACATCCACATTGGGTCTAGTAATGTGGGCTAATTCTGATTATGGGCCCTGAGTGAAATCTCTGGAGGATGTATGGGCTGTGAGAGAAATTGTTCAAGGCAAGGATGGTTGCTACTTCAAAGGAGAGAAAATAGAAATGGAGGGAAGAAGGGAGGGAGAGAGAGCAGTCACAAGAATCTCATAAAATTCTTCTTCAGTTTTGGGGCCATAAAAGGCCCCAGTCTGCTCCCCACGTGCTCCTCCAGCAGAGCAGGCCAGGGAGAATGTGGCCCTGGATTAGCACCTCTTTTCTCTGTCAGGTGCTGGCAGCTCTGTTCCCACCCGGCTCTGCTCTGAGGAGCTTGCTGGCTCCACTCTGACAGGACAGGCCTCACTCTGAACTCTCGTTCTCTCCCTAGAGAAACAGAATGACGTGCTTGAGTCATGAACGAGTTGGGAGTCCTGTTACCTGTCGACTTTGTTTCACCTACAAGACTCCGAGGTCTTGAAAACCCAAGACTGAGTCTCCTCAGCGTTGAGCTGAGGTGTGAACCAGACGAAGAATAACTCGAGCATGGAAACAGGAAGCACCTTTGACAGAACCATAGGAACGTGGGATTCTTCTCCTTCTTCGTCTGTGCCCAGACTTCTCCCATCAGAGCCTGGGCTCCCATGCCTTCTGCGCTGGACCTCGAGGGGCCTCACTCATCGGTCCTGACTCAGGGGCTCAGGAACCTGGGCCCCCGGCCTGCCCGATTCTGCACACACTCCAGTCTCGGGGTCCTGCTTCCAGTGAGAATAAGAATGGGCCCTTCAAGCCCCCGACGTCTCAGGTGGGTCTGGGGGAGGCACCATCTCACGTGCGCAGGGGTGGCTTTGGGTCTTGGGCCGCCATGAGCGTCGGTTGTGCCCGGAAGTGTGTTGGGTGCTGGGCAGCACCTCACCAGCTTCGCGCAGAGCGCCCCAGGACCCTCTCCCTGCGGAGCGCCCGGGACCCTCCCTGCGGCCTCCCGGGGACGACCTCGAGCGGCCGTTCTCTCCGCGGGGAGCAGGACCACACCGAGGTCAGGAGGACTAAGCCTCGGGTGGACGCAGAGCCGGGCCCGCCACCGCACATGTCCGGTCCCGCAGCCCCTTTCCTCCCTCAGAAGCAGCCTCAGACACCTCTGGGATGTCTTGTGGAAAGATGACGCTGGACGGGGGCTTCGGACCCCAGGCTCTGGTCCCGGCTCCGCCTCCGACTACAGGTCACATCCCTTTGCGGCGCCTCCATGCCCTCATCAGCAAGATGCCAGAGCTGGGTGAGCTGAGGCATGATTCTGAGGCACGTGGCTCCAGGTGCTTCTGAGAGGCATTGGGGCCTGATGCAGAGCAGGGATCATGGGAGGATGGCCGCTTGCCTGGTCCTTGGGCTCCCGCCTGGGGTCCCCCGAGCCGAGACCCGGTCCATCCAGGCCCTCAGCTTCGCTTACCCACCTCCTCTCCCTGCTGTGGGCAGCGAGGCCTGAGGAGCCTCTCCTTCGTCCTCCAGGGCCTGTTCCTGGAGGTGCCCTGACGGCCCGCTGTGTTCCCATCACCGGGCGCTAGTGAACCAGAAAAATCACTGAATGGGCATCTGAGGAGGCGCAGTGCCTCATGGCCGGGACACAAGGGCCACCGCCTGGCGCTCAGGGACTCTGTACCCAGGCCTGGCTCATCGGCAGAGACTGGAGGGGACGCGAGGCTGCAAAACGCGGGGGGCTAGTCACTGCCCCTGCCTCAGCAAGCTCAGGGAGCCAGTCACCGCTGACCCCCCAGAGCTGAGCTGCTGGGCAAGTGGAGGGTGTCAGAGGGTCCAAGTGCTGCTCCAGCACCAGGAACACTGAGGACGGGAGGAGATAGAAGGAGGAGAACAGCTCTCTGTGATACCGTGGCATGGCCTTAGGGCTCAGATGGTCAGATTCCCCTGCAGAAGGGAGGAAATCAAGAGGAAATAGGGCAGCATGCCAGCAAGAAAAAGAGAGAAAACCTGTCTGGGGAGACAACGCAGTAAATCATACCTAGATGTGCACTTTAACCATTGCATCAGCAGGGAAGTAGGGGGCTGGGGCGGGGAAGCAAGGAACTCAGCTGAGAAGAGGCAGGAGTCTTGGGGTCTTCAGTACTTTAGTCTGTGGAGGGTGCTTCAGCAGGTACATTTGAAATAGGGAGACAAAAAAATGGTTTAGGTTGAAAATGACAAAAATACTTTGGCAATAATATTAAAAAGTGTCCATAAAAGGAAATAGAACAACATTGCTTAATTTCACCTTTTAATCTTCTTTTATTTTCTGATTTCTCTTCTGATTATTATTCAGAAATCTAGACATTTCCTCCATGAAAGAGTGTCATTAATGAGTCTTAGGATTAACTGAGAAAACACCAATTTTAAAGTCAGGAAACCGGGGCTGTGGCTCCAGAGATGCCAATTGCCTCTGGACCCCTGGGAAGTACCCTCTCTTTTCGGGACCTTACTTTTCTCATCTGGAAAATGGGATGATCACTTAGGTCCCTCCAACTCTGAGATGCTACAGCATCGGAGCCCAGGGCTCCCACCTGCTGACACTAGGCTCCAATGAATGGTTTCTTAGCAAAAAGATACTTCCTGCACTAAGTAAAAGCCAAATTATCTGCCTCTGGGGAAAATATGTTTGTCCCTCCTGCTTAATAAAAGGAAGTAAGTTATTTAGAATGCAGGCTTATCCACCTGCTTCATGTTACACGAGTATAGTAATCTAACATCCTTGAAGTTTCTGGGCAAAGCACTCAAGTGAGAGAAACTACACAAAGATAGGAAACAGTCAAATGGGTCCCTTCGGGCATCACCTGGTTCTCAGTTTCTAGCACTCTCTTGGCCCTCATTCCAGGCACAGGGCAGCTTGGCTCAGCACCATTCTTCCTGAGACCCATTTCCTCTGCTCCCACGATTTCCAGTTCCTAGGCAGAATCGTGTACAAAATGAACAAAATGTGCTCCCAGAATGCAGGGGCTTTCAGCTGGATCAAACAGATCCACACTGTAACAGTTCATCACTATTCACTGCAGTGAGGAGGAGGGGTCTTAAAGGAAGGAATGGCTGTTCCTGTTCCTATGGTGTGGGGGTGGGAGCAGGGGGAGAGGTTGAGAAAACTTTGCTGTGAGGTCAGTTTTTGATTTATGGTCTAAGGGATGAGTCAGTATTTATGAGGCAGACACACACACAGTGGTGAAGCCAGTCCTGGAAAAAGGAAGACCATAGGCAAAGATAGAAAGGTGTAGATTTCAATGTGAATTTGGGAAGTCATGTGTCCTTTGGCTAAAGAAAAAGGAAACACTGTAGGATATGTAGACTCAGGTTTGGATATTTGAATTTGTCTTGTAAGCAAAGAGAAGAAACTGAAGGACTTTAAATGAGAAAATAACACTGTCAAGTTTGTAATCTGGAAATAACTCGGTAGCTATATATAGACTGGATTCAGGAAGTGAAGGTAAAGGACTGTTATAAACCCATCATACATAAAACAGCTAGCTAGTGGGAAGCTGCTGTATAGCACAGGAAGCTCAGCCTCAGGAAGGAGAAGAGATGTGCTGACTTGACCATCACATGAGGGGCCACACTGGTAGGAAGCAGTCTGCTTAGGAGGCAGCAATTGTGAATCTGGTTATGAGAATGTGGATGATGCATTTGTGTTATTCTCATTGGTTACCCATTGAAAGAAGGTATTCATAGTAACAATCATGCATCATAGGGAGAAATACCTGTAGCCTGAAACCCAATTCTGTTTACCCCCTACAAAACCTTTTTAAAGTGGATTGTACAGGGACAGCCCTGGTGGTCCATTGTTTAAGACTGAGCTCCCAATGCTGGACAACAGGCTCGATCCCGGGTCAGGGAACTAGATCCCACATGCTACAACTAAGAGTTCAGGTGTCACAACTAAAGATCCTGCATGCAACAGCTAAGAGCTGGCACAAATTAAAAAACAAACAAAAAAGAATCAGTATAAAGCAAGCAGTTAAATACGATAAATAAAGAAAAATAGCACAGGAATATTTCACCTGGACAAAGAGCAGTCATCATCAAACAGAAACCACTCAGAATCTCTCAAAGATGCTGAAAGAAAAAGGAGGTGGTGTGGACCGCGGAAGGGGGGCAGGGAGAAGAGACAGGAAGGTGTGCAGGGAGCTTGGAGAGAATCACACGCCACACGTGGGCACAGACGTAGACACACCTGGGCCCACAACTGGGGAAATTCACTTCTGGTTGCTTTGATTTTCTTTGAAAACCTGGCATGACGTCTCACAGCTGAGAGTGGGCGTGGGGAGCTGACAGGAGCTTTGGAGGAGAAGATGCCACGTGAAGCAGCCGTGGGGAATGAAGGCAAGGGGAGGGGAAGGAGGCATCCAAGCAGGGCCAGTGGGGAGACAGGACCCGCTGTGCATCAGGCGTCCTGAAAACAGGCTGAATCCGGGGGCGTGGGAGGGGGCTTAGCAGCATCAGGTCAAGGATTCTAGGTTCTTCATCTACAAAGGGTTGAGACAATAAGACAGGAGGTGGAAGTTGAGAGCAGTTGCTTAAAATTGAGATTACAGAGGGTTCTCAGGTCCTGGCTGAGAGGGTTTTGTTTGTGTGTTTTCCCTTCTTGACACCAACTGTGTGTCCAGGGCTTCAGCTCAGTTCTGATACTAACCACCCCAGAAGGAGGGCCAGCCTCACAGGTATGATCCCAGTTCCACAAGACTGTCCCCACTTCAGATGCCAACTCTTGGGTCCCCAGCTCCCCCACACTTCTGCCAGACTTGGCTGCAAACTCAGGAATCCCAGTGCCTCCCCCTTCAGGTTGTATGATTTGCTAGACTGACTCACAGAACTCCAGAAAACACCAGAGGAAGGGCCAGGCCACGGCCCCCTCCCCAGGCTCCTTTGTTTTAGAAACCTTGGTTGATTTCTGTAACTGGCCATTTGGGTCACTTGTTTGTTGGTTTCTCTTCCTACACTTTAAATTCTCCCTCGTATGTTTTCAATTCACCAATAGTGCATCCTTGAATGGAGAAGGCACTGGCAACCCACTCTAGTATACTCGCCTGGAAAATCCCAGGGACGGGGGAGCCTGGTGGGCTGCCTTCTATGGGGTCACACAGAGTTGGACATGATTGATGCAACTTAGCAGCAGCAGCAGCATCCTTGAGAACCCAGAACCCCAACCCTATACCTGAACAAAAGCAAAAGCCTAGGCACCCCATGCATTCTCTCCCTACCTGACACCATGGTAGGGAGAGTGTGCTGTTAAGTTTTAGGTCTCCTAAGCAAAAAGCCTCTATTTTTTTCTTTTTTCAGAGCTTCCTGAGTGCATCAGACCACAGGGGGCAGTCTGACCACAACACTGGTGATTCACAGGCTGAGAATAGCAGAAAATAGTGCAGGCCACCCTGGGCTCCCTTTGCCACCCCAGTGATGCCTCCAGCTCCCTTTTGCAGAGGCCACATGCATAATCTGAGCCCAGTAAACGACCAAGCCCTCCTCGGTTCTCAGTGTTGGCTCCAGAGTCACTGAGGAAACAGACTTTATGGAGTACCTGTCAGGAGCCAAACACAGACAAGTTCGTGGTCCCTTCCCCCTCCCAGAGGTCACTGTTGTTGTTCTTGTTATTGTTCAGTTGCTTTCCCAGTCATGTCTAACTCTGTGACCCCACGGGATTGTAGCACTCCAGGTTCCTCTGTCCTTCACGATCTCCTGGAGTTTGCTTAAATTCATGTCCATGAGACTGTGATGCCATCCAACCATCTCATCCTCTGCCACCTTCTTCTCATGCCCTCAGTCTTTCCAAGCATCACGGTCTTTTCCAATGTCTTGGCTCTTTGCATCAGGTGGGCAAAGCATCAGAGCTTCAGTATTAGGCTTCCAATGAATATTCTGGTTTGATTTCCCTTAGGATTGACTGGTTGGATCTCCCTGTAGTCTAAGGGACTAATGCCCACCATTCAGTGAAGATGAGGGTAAATGTTATTTAAAGGTAAACTACAATGAAAAACCATGTGAGTTGAGAACTACTGGCATTAAACTATGGGAACTTATCAGAACTACTGGAATACAAAGCTGGAGGTCCTTGCACTGCTGAGAATGTGTCCTGACCCCACCACCCAGATTCCAGAGTTCTGCAGATGAGATGAGCAGGAGAGGGTCAGAGAGGAGGAGGGGAGGGGGCCAAGGTCACTTGGGGCTGGATGGGGCCGTCCCATAGTTTGACAGGGATGCGGGTTCCAGCTGGACACTCAGGATCTGTGCTCCTCACTCTATGCAAGCTCTGCTTCAATTGAAAATTGGCAAAGACAAAATGCAGGGTTTGTAATAAAAAGATCTCTTTAGGTATCATTTTAAAATGGGTAAATGGGCCGGACAGGAGGGACAGAGGACCACTCCCATGTGTCCTCTCACCTCTAAGGGACCACAAATGCTGTCCATCTCAAAGATTTAACGGCTGGAAACCCACACTGTGAGGGAAAGGGAGACAAGACAGAGAAGAGCGAACCTGAGAACCTCCCTGTGGTGCCTCATCTCACGTACAGACGCGGCTGGGCCTTGCTGCCTGGATATTTGGCCAAACGTCATTCTGGGTGTTCCTGTGAGGATGTTTGGAAATGAGACGTACATTTAAATCAGTGGACTTTGGTAAAGCAGGTTATTATTACCCCTGTGTGACATGGGTGGGCCTCATCCAATCAGTTGAAGGCCTGAACAAAGACTGACTTTCCCCCAAAGGGAAGGAATTCTGCAAGCAGCCAGCTTCAGATTTGAACTCCAGCATCAGCTCCTCCCTGAGTCCTGCTGGTCTACCGAACTGGCACTGGATCTGTTTGTTTGTTTGTTTGGGGACTTGCCAAAACGTTTGTTTGTTTTGAGACTTACTTTCATAATGGTGTGAGATGATTCCTTAAAGAAATGGGTTGTTTCTGTGGAGAACCCTGACTGGCTCACAACCAAACCTGGACAAGTGAAGAGGAAAAAATGGGAGGCACCCCCAGAAAGCCCCTCAGGGATGGGCTGTGGGTGTCTACACTCTGAAGTAACTTTTCCTGGGTTGCAGAACCTTTGAGAACACACTTGAGGAAACAGACACAAGACAGTCTTGGAAAATTTCAGTTTCTTCACCAAAACTTGGCCACAGACTTCAGCTGAGGTTGTGTTAGCATGATGTGGACAACGTGTTTTTGCAACCCTGCAATAACTGACACAGAGACACAGCTGGTGGGAGAAATGAACAGAAGCTAAGAAACACAGAGCAAGAAGGGTGGCCCCAAATGCCAGAGCCGGGAAGCCGGGAGTGGGGGTTGGGAGTGGGCAGAGGACTGGAGAGCCGGGGAGGCTCAGGAGGCAGCCACTCCCGGGGAGCACAGGGCTCAGGGAAGAGCTTCCGCGGAGACCCTGGGTCATGATGGCGGGTCTCTGGGAAGCCCCACCAACCGGCGGCCACTTGGTTTCCATTGCTTCCTTCCTCCCATGGTCCATCAGAAGAGACCTCAACCCCCGATCCACTCTGAGCAGAGTGGACAGAGCTCCCGTTTCTAAGGTCTTACCTCCCTCCTGAAGCTGCTGGGTAAAATAAATGAGGTGGTACAGGTAGCTCACTGGAACCACC
Source organism: Bos indicus (assembly GCF_029378745.1). Lineage (NCBI taxonomy): Eukaryota > Metazoa > Chordata > Mammalia > Artiodactyla > Bovidae > Bos > Bos indicus. The sequence goes on from NC_091786.1 coordinate 6,950,037, forward strand.
GTCTACACAAGCTTGGAGCTGGGTTACCTCTCCTTTAGCAGTTTCCCCTCCACAAGATGAGACAGGCTGAGGATATAGAAAGAGGGTGAGAAAGAGGAGGGGAGGGAAAGGGAGGGAAGCAAAAGGAGCCAGAGTGATGGATACCTGCTCATAGAACCTGCATCACTGCCCCTGAAACATGCAGGAAAATTACAGGAAAGCTCAAAGGGGCTGGGATCTTCAGCAGCAACTAAAGCAAGGGGCATCATTCAGGAACATGCAGCTCCAGGAGAGAACAGGAATGTTGCCGAGGTGAGGGGAGTTGTTTACCTGAGTATATTCAGGGTTACAATATTATCTACATTTGACATATGGGGGACAACTTTTATTTTTGTATTACAAGCTTCAAGAAAGATTGGACCAACTCCTAGCTGATGAAAATATGTAGCAAGTTGAATGAATTCTTGGCAAGCATCCCCAGGAATCTTTGGGTGGAAAAGGGGAGGACTGTAAGTGTGGGGCTTTCTTGTTTATCAAAAGGAATGGAATCTAAGAAAGAGTACAAATGAACTAATTTAGAAAACGGAAAGAGTCACAGATGTGGAAAATAGCCTTATGGTTACCAGGCTGTCGTGGGGGTGAGGGAGGGAAGGTCTAGGAGATTGGGACTAACATATACACACTACAGACTACATATACAAACTACACACTACATGTACAAGCTACCCACTACGTATACATACTACATATACACACTGCACACTACATATACAAACTGCATACTGCATATACAAGCTACACAGTACGTATACACACTACACACTACATATACATACTACATATACACACTGCACACTACATATACACACTACTTTATGGAAAATAGATAACGAATAAGAACCTGCTGCGCTGCACAGAACTCTATAGGCCAACTCTCCTCAGTACTCTATGATGGCCTATAGAGGAAGGAATCTAAAAGAGAGTGGATATATGTATATGTATAACCGATTCACTTTGCTATCCTCCTGAGGCTAACACAACATTATAAATCAAGTATACTCCAAAAATAATTTTAAAACTAAAAACGTTAAAAAAAAAAAAAAAAAAAGAAAGAACATTGTAAAATGAAGGGGGGCAGGCAGGAGTTTTCTTAGGAGAAAGGCTAACTCCGGGAGGTGGAGTGTTTCTGTGCGACCACTAGAGGGCGGCAGCTCGCCCCACCCTGCGCCTGGACTCCAGGCCCGGCAGCTCCTCGGCTTGTGCAAGTGGTCCTTCTAGGCACCCTGCCAGGGATCCCAGGTTGTTTTTGCTTTTGTTTTCTTAACCACTACACTCTTTTAAAAGAGAAAGTCGTTTCAGAGAAAACAAATAAATCTAAACCCCAGAAAGAAACCCAAGTTGGTCAAAATATGCACACGGAGCTGGCAACTCTCACCCCATCTCCCTTGTGGTCAGAACTGGGGTTCTGCCCATCACCTCCCCTCCCCTCCCCCCCCCCCCCCCCCCCACACACACACAACCACATCCTTCAGAGCAGCGCTTCCCAAATGTTTCCTGGTGAAAACTTTTATTATGTTTGTGTATGCCAGCCTGTGCATTTTTAAAAGATGTACAAATTATTAGACCTATTTTTTGTTATTAGATTCAACAAACATAACATTTCATTTCAATAAACATAGTCGGAACAAACCACACAGAGTAAAAAGGGAAATGAACTGCATGCATTGTCCACTGGAGGTGCGCTTACAGGCACTGAACACAGACAATCGCTGTTCTGTTTGGTCTTTCTGTCCTTCCTTAATAACAGAAATTACATGCGTAACATGATTACCCCGTAGGAGAGGCCTGTGACCATGCTGAGAGGACATGTCTCCTGAAGTTAGTTTGCAATTCGCTTGTACCACCAAACCAGGGTGGTGACGCTGCCACCTGCAGGCAGTACTGTGTATAACATCTAAACTATTTCTGTGCTTTGCTTCAGTGACTCTTAATGAGGCAAAACAGTCTCACCTGGATAGCCACAGAAAGGAAAGAAGAGTTTGTTAAAAGAAAAAACAAACTCTTCAACTAACTCAGAATCTGTTCTTATCTTTTATTTAAAATGAAGGAAATGAGTCTATGTTTTTAGATTTTGTCTTCATCCCTTCCTCAGTTCCAACAAGCAATGGTTGCATGCAGATTATTCTTCCATGAAAGAAACAGACTCTGGGTCTGCACTTCGTACATATGGACTTTCTTTGAAGGAATTTAGATTGTGAGCATTCTACCTCCATCAGAAGCTGTTCAGTGATCCCTGTTTGCTCCTGGGCAGGTAACTTGTGGCACATGCCGTCAGGGTCTGCAGAACTCTGTCCTGCAAGTGTGTAACTTTCCTCTCTGCCCTTTGGTCTCATGACTTTATCACCTGAAAGTGTTAAGGTCGTTGAGAACATTGCCTGAACCAGGAAGAAGCAGTTCTGGCTGGTCAATGGGCAGTTGTAAAATACTGTGACTAAAATTGCTTTTTAACTCAGAGAAAAGTGAAGTGTCACTGATTAAACGTTTCCAACAGTACTTTTCCTGTGATTCACATGCAGTGACAGCTGTTCATGATCTTTGAGATTCTCAAATTGTAAAAATCATCATCTCAAATTTACCACACTGGTCTTGATGAGGCTGCATCTCTAGTAAAATAATGCAGATTTTCCTGAAGGGAGAGGGGACCCCGCCTCCTTTCAGAGAGGAGGAAGGAGTGGGTCCTTCTGCCACTTCGGACAGGCCAGCGTCACCTCTCAGGGAGCTGAAGGGGAGAGTGCAACTCTTGGCCATTGAGGAAAGAGGAATTGTTCATTTAATGTAAGAAAAATGCCATTATTAACTCTGGAAAGTGATGTCAGGCTGACTTGTTTCTCTGATCTGAGGACCATATACATAAGCACACATACATGATTCCAGAGCACAAGGCAGGTTTCTTCACTAAACAACCTGTCTTGAGAGTTTCTAGGCTTCTGCTCTTTTTACCTTCTTTAAAAAGAAAATTTCAAACTATGTCATCATTTTGCTTTTCCACCTGCCTGCATAAAATCCGTAAGATGTGTTTTCTGGATTTGGCTTGTTTTTTTTTTTTTTTTGGTTAAACAAAGTTTTCTAAATCACTTAGTTTATTTGACCTTGATGTGGCCTTTTAAGCCATCAGCAAACCTAAGGTCTGCTGACAAGTCCTTCACCTGAAGACGGAGAAGTAGCAGAGCTGTTTCTGAAACCGCTTTCCTGCTCCTGAGACACTTTCGTTCAGTGACCAACTCTCAGGCACACCACGGGAGCTCAGATAACACTGGCTGAATTGTACCAGAAAGAGTCAAGGGATAACAGTCTGGACAATTTTATTTCTACCTCTTGTAAAATGTGTGGTGCATGTCTGTGTGGTGTGTGTGTGTGCATGTGCACGTGCAGGCATGTGTGTGCACCTGTGTGTAACCCCCCAGGGGAGCGCATGCCTCACTGGGAACTAGTAAACAGAGGACTCTTGCCCCCAGGCGCACACAGAGCTGCTGCCTCATCCTGTGCAGGCCTCAGGCTCCCTCCTCAGACACTTCCCCCCACCCGCCCTCTGAACTACCCCCTTCATCCTTTCTGCTGCCTCCTTTTCCTCATGAGCTGATTCGTTCATACAAACACTCACACACGTGTGTGTACTGTTTGTATTTCTTGTCCATCTCCCCCTCATCCACTGAAGTAAAAGTTCTAGCATCAAGGACCCAGCAGTCCTTGAATCGTCTGAGTCGAATCAGAGAGACAGAGTCAGCACCTGTCCAAACAGCGGGCCCTGCAGGGGTGTCCCCAGGTGGGCTGTAGCCCACGACCCCAGCCTCAGCTCCTTTGCAAGCCTGGACTTGGGGGTGTGAGAGGCCTCATTCATGGGAGTCTGAGAAGGTCCCCCATCTTCCTAGAGTCACAGTCTCCAGAGTTCCAGCCCCAAGCCTCACACTAGCTCTCTAAGGTGGCAAGCTGACCTAGGCCCACGTGTGAAGGGACAGGGTGATGGTGCCCTTGGAGAGACCAGCACGTCTACCATGGCCGACCCCGGAGCAAGAGGGTCCCAGACACACAGCAGACAAGCAGTCACCCTGTGGGAGGAACGGAGCACCCCATAAGGGACCGGTGATATTTAGATCCAAGTGCACTGGGAAACTGAAACCTCCAACAACTCAAAATGGTGTTGGCTATTTAAGAGCAATTTAGGGCACATTTATTCTTAACAGAAAGCTTCTTGTGCCTGCCCTGGAGTGCCTCCCCCTGGGATTGCTTGTGAAACTGGTGATGACTCAGAACTTCGGAGCAGAGCAGGGCATCCCCGGCCCGTATCTCGCTCAGTCCTGCGCAGACCCTGATTTCCACCCCCCCACCCCCCTGTCACCCCCGCTCACCGCTCGCGGGTGTCAGACTGCAGGGCTGGATCACCGCATGGCCCCACCCGGGACTAGAGGCTCTGCAGTTGTTGCCTGATGAGTAACCCGAGCGTGGTCCGCTCTCCTGCCAATTATCTTTGATAAGATCAAGCCCACAGCATACCAGTTTTTCCCACTGATTTCACAATAAATACTCATTCCTGGAACCCAGGCCCACAGCAGGTGTTTTGGTCATAGCAACAACAGGAGCAGGATGATAAGCAGTAGGGCAGAAAGGTCTGACCACCTCTCACCTAGGTTCTCAGCCTCGGCACTGCGGGACTTTGGGAGGACAGTCCTTGGTCCAGAGGGCTGTTTCCTGCGCTGGATGATACTCAGATACTTAGCCATCCTCTCAGCCTCCATGTACCAGATGCCATGGCCACCTCACCTTGGTTAGGAAAAACACCAGGAATTTCCCCAGACATTTCCGAACATCCCCCTGGTCAGGAATGGGGGGGTGGCAGGGGGATGCCAGGTCCAACCAGCCCATCGAGCTTTTCTGGAAACACAAGCTCTGAGGGGGGAGAGGAAACATCAGGGCTGCCTGGAGGAAAACCTCAGTGGACTCAGAATGCCGTGGTGCATCCACCCCAAGGGCGAGGCTTCAGAAGGCAGTTTTGGGTGCTCCCAGTTATAATCCCATGCCTCCAACTGATACCATCATCAGTTTGCCCACAAAAATGCAGCTCTGGCTTAAATTTAACCTTTACAAGGCTGTTTGTTTCATCTTGTGAGTTTTTTTCTGGACCCTGGGGGGTGGACAGATCTCCAGGGGCTTGAGAAAATTCCAAGACCCACTCCCTTTCTTAGGGAACGTGCTTCTTGACTTGCTGATGACAACTGGTGTGTTTGCGAGTAGGCACGTAGTCCAGGCAGACCAGACATCAGTCGGAGGCCTGCTCTCCTGCTTCTGAAGCCCGAACAAGACTCTGTTTTCATTTCCCTAAAACAGCAGTGATTCCGTTTTAAATGCTTGTGTGTGGGTGCGCTGTGTGTGCTCACTCAGTCGTGTCCAACTCGGTGACCCCATGGACTGTGGCCCGCCAGGCTCCTCGGTCTGTGGGGTTCTCCAGGCAAGAGTACTGGAGTTGGTGGCTATTTCCTCCTCCAGGGGATCTTCCCGACCCAGGGATGGAAATGAGCTCTCCTGGGGCTGTATTAGCAGGTGGATTCTTTACCACTGTGCCACCTGGGAAGCCCCATATGCATATGTATGTATATATTCTTTTTCAGATTCTTTTCCATTGTAGGTTATTATAAGATATTGAACATAGTTTTCTGTGCTATACAGAAAGGCCTTGTTTATCTTATAAACTCATTCTTTTATTATCCTAAATAAATTCCTTTATTTATTTCAAAATGTTTATTGAAATATAGTTGATTGACAGTGTTGTGGTAGTTCCAGGTGAACAGTAAAGTGATTCAATTATATTTACATATGTAATTATATATAATCATTTTTTGGAGAAGGCAATGGCACCCCACTCCAGTACTCTTGCCTGGAAAATCCCATGGACGGAGCAGCCTGGTAGGCTGCAGTCCATGGGGTCGGTAGGAGTCGGACATGACTGAGCGACTTCACTTTCACTTTTCACTTTGATGCATTGGAGAAGGAAATGGCAACGCACTGCAGTGTTCTTGCCTGGAGAATCCCAGGGATGGGGGAGCCTGATGGGCTGCCATCTCTGGGGTCTCACAGAGTCGGACACGACTGAAGCAACTTAGCAGCAGCAGCAGCAACAACAGCAACAGCATAATCATTTTTTACATTCTCATAGCTTATTATATAATATTAAGTATAGTTCCTTGTACTGTACAGTAGGTCCTTGTTGGTTATCTATTATATATAGTAGTTTCTATATGTTAATTTCAAACTCTTAATTTATTCTTCCCTCCTTCCTCTTTGGTAACCATAAATTTGTTTTCTATTTTATAAACTCATTCTTAATAAGCAAGAAACCAAGACCCAGGAAGGGACTTGCTGAGGACTCCTGTTGGGCCCCTGTTGTAGAGGCCTCTTGGTTTTCTAGAATGGCAGTGAGCACACAGCTGCATCTGTCTGGAGAAAATACAAGCAGTTTCCCGTGATGAGAAAGTTCCTGGGTAACAAGCAGGTGGTGCACGAGGAATCTGGACATATATGTTCAAATAACAAGAATTTGGTCGTTTTTCCATCTCTGTCTACGGATGAGCAACACATAATACGAGGGCTGTCAGGACCAGCAAGGTGTTCCTTATGCTCAGGCATAACGTCTGGCACAGGCAGATATTGTGATATTTGTTAAATAAGGAGGGAAAAAAAAAGTTTGGCTCGGAGCCAGGGCACTGACTGCGGGCATGTAATGATTTACACAGGACCCAGCACCCAGGGTTAATACCCACCCTGGCCTTCCATGGGCTCGATAAATGGGGAGGCAGGTGTGTGGGGATGGGGTGCTGAGGGGCAGTGCACCCCCTTTTCTCCTGCTAAGACAGCTGCTCCATTACCTTTCTGACACATTCACTGTCGATGCTGTTAAAAAATAAAACCTGCTTTAGTTCTGAGTACTTTGCAAGGAAGCCAGATGGTGACGTCTGCAGGTGGATCCTGGGTGGGGGCAGGGGGTGTGTGCGGGGGCCAGGCGACCCCCCTCCCATCCTGATGCCTTCACAGGGCCCTCACCTGTCCAGTGGCCAAACTGGAGGCCTGGTGAGTCCACAACTTTAGAGCAAATGCTGCCTTCACGCTGCCAGCCCGGCGGGAACTCTGGAGGCCATGAGACCTGCAGGAAGCTCTTCCTTCTGTGCACAGAGCCACGGTGTCGCCTGAGTCTTTTTCGTGTTGAAAAGGCAGATTCCAGGGAATTCCTTGGCATCCAGTGGTTAGGACTCGGTGCTTTCATTGCCAAGGCAAGGGTTCTGCCCCTGGTCAGGGAATTATAATCCTTCAAAGCTGTGCAGCACAGCCCAAAATAAAAGACAGATTCTAGAGTTTCACTGCAGGCAATTTTCAAGCAGGAGCTTTTCGTGAAGGTGTCCCTGGTGATTCAGATGGGCTGCCTCGTTTGGAAACTGGCCACTAAAAAACCCCATAGAATTCACCACCTTCTTTTGCTGGATGGGAACGTGAGGGTGGCAGGTGGCCTGGGACACCTGAGGTCATCTGCACCCAGTGGCACCTGAGCCCTGATTCAGGAGGGAGGTGTGATCAACACCTGATGCAAACAACTCCTGCCTCTGGGAAGCGGCTGGCCACGCGGCCCGTGAGGCAGATGTGCCCTGGAGACCAGCAGATGAGGACAGGACCCAGCCAGCTGCGGCCAAGGTCAGGCACCAGGGAGAGAACAGGAGCAAGTGCAGGGAATTCCGGGGCATGTGCCACCCCTGACCACCATGTGAGCTCCACTAACCGAACAATCAGGATGCAGACCTGCCGTGGGAACACGGAGGGTCTCTCCCCAGCCTGTCCCTCCAAACCCCTGCCCCTTCTCAGAAGCAAATACTGCTTCCACTCGGTGACTTTCTGTTAGTCTCCAGGCTTTCCCCTGTGTCTCCATATGTGGATGTGCACGCACGTAGATTTTCTTTTTCTTTTACCCCACACAAATGTGCTTAAATCTGAAGTTTCTCCCTGAAAAGACCCTGACCCGAGCTTTCTCAGGCAAAGAGTGTTAATGATCTCCACCGTCTGCAAAGCAATGAGGGATGCAGGCCCTCCTGACGTGGCCCCAAACTATAAACAAGGCCTTGAGTCTGCTTTCAGACACAGCAGAGCGGAGTGGAAATAGCTACCGTGGACCACGTGAAGAGGTAAACTGAGGCGAGCGCAAAATTGCCGAAAAGATGAGTTTATTCAGGAACAGCAGTAATTGCATCAGGGCACACAAACTGTAGAAGCCATAAGTGAGTCAGTCAAAGGTGTGGAGTAGGCTATATTTATGGCCAGGAAATGTAAAGAAGGGAGAGTCCAGTTAGTCTATTAAATTAAAAATCAGTTTAAAAAAGTACAAAGGCCAGGCCTGAAAGTTCCCTGAGCAGACAAAACCAGCCCAGGCAGGCAAACAAAGCTCAGATGAGCCTAACCCAGGTCATTTCTTTTTCTCACCTCTGGAACCGTAAGCAAACCTTCCAAGGCTGATATGAGGCAACCTATGACCAAGGCCCTCTCATTTAAGAAAACTGTAATATTATCACTTTTCTGTGAACCAAGCATTTACAGAAATTCTGTTTCTAGTCCTGAAGTTTTACTTTTCTGAGGGCACATGCATAAGATTTTCCATTTTATATCTTCTGGTTCCATTTCAGATTGAAATCCTTTCACAAACGTGGGCTGTGGCATTTAGAGAAGGGCCATCGCTGGGGTGTCAAGAGTTTGGGGAGCTCTCAGGAGTGGAGTCCAGGAGTTCTGGGGTCCTAGGAGATGGAGAGTTAACCGAGGTGCAGACACGTGTGTTAGTCGGGATGGCTGCTGTAACGAAACACACAGGCTGGGAGCCTTGAAGGGCAGAAGCTCCTGTCTCGTGGTTCTGGAAGCGGCCTTCTCATCCTGTGCTCATATGGCAAAGAGAGCAATGAATCTCTTCCTCTGCTTATAAGACTACCCGTCCTACAGGGATGGGGCCTTGTGACTTCTTTCAGCCTTAACTACCTCCTTAAAGGCCCCACCTCCAAACACAGGGCTTCAACATGGGCAACTGGGGGACACCATTCAGTCCATGGCAGCACTCATTTCATTCATTTCCTCCAGCGACTGGTCATCTATACCGACACCAGACTCTCCTGGGAGGGGAGATGATGGGGGTCTCCATGCGGCCCCTCCCTCAGACCCCACTGACGTCGGGGGAAGCAGCCAGCATGCCAAGAACATGACAGGAAGGAGGCTGTAAAAGGGGCAGCCCAGAAGTACCAGCCACTTTTAGGACGAGGGGAGGTCAGGGAGGACTTCTCAGAGGAGGTGGCTGGCAGACAAGAGAGAGGCTCACCCACAGGAGCCGCCAGCCCCCAGGAGCAGGGTGCCTTCTTCCCTCCTGCAGCGCTCAGCACATGGTGGTTATGTCATAAATATCGTTGAAATGCAGTCAAGTCCATCTCTGCTGCAGAGTGCTCCATGCTCAGTAGTCACGCAGGGCACGTGGGCTGGCCCGGGGCCCGTGAGCTGTAAGTGAAAGTGGCTGTTCTTACTCTCAGGAGCGCCCCACACAGGTGCACCGCCAGTCCCTCCCCTGATCTGTGTAAACATCACACATGCCAGCTGTGCTGACCTGACGGGCTCTGTCTGAATCTCCCTGGTTCACAGACGGGGCAAGTCCAGCCAAGAGGTTGTCCTGGCCACGGTGCCAGGCCCAGCAGCTCCACAGGCCCCGCAGCTCCGCAGAGAAAGTGGGAGCCTTGAGCCCTGCCGCTGATGAGGAAGGGAACCGCAGGCCGGAGGCACACGTCTCTGTCCACTTCCTTCTCGTCCAGTTGCCTTCCCCCTCTCTACTCTCTGAGCTCTCCACCTTCAGTCACGTTCTGGGCTCACATTCTGCATCTCAGGAAACCCAAACCAAGACACTCCTTCTGCAGAAATGTTTATGCAACTCACCACCATTTCCCCGAATCACCTCCTCCTGGTTATGCTACCTTGGTCCGGGGCATCACCTTTTACCTAGACAGAGCCAGGAATCGAGCTCAGTCTGTCTCCAGTGTCTGCGAGACTTTTCCTTCTTAACATCCCTGAATCCATGTCTCCTTTCTTCCCCGCTCCACGACCTTAGTTAAGACCCTCATTGCTCCACCAGCTCCTCCCTTGGCCTCCCAAGTCCAGTCTTGCCTTTCTCCACCCACACTTCCCTGAGACGGTTTCTAAAATGGCAACTGGCTTGTGTATTTCTCCTGATTCAAATCTTCCCAGACCTCCCTATTGCCTAAGGAAGAAACCAAAGCCAAACTCACACACGCTTCCTCAGATCCCGGCCTTGTTCCCTGGTCCTCACTTGCTGCCAATCAAAGCGCCTATCCAGTGCCATGGCAACGGCCCGTCTGCTCGTCCATCTCAACTAGACTTTTGCAGGAAACCAACATAAATCTTGGTCCTCACTGCATGCCAAGACCCTAAACACCACCTAACACATAACAGGAACCACATATACACATTTGAGTCAGTGAGTGAAAGGATAAATGTTTGAATATGACGAACTCTGTCCCTTCCCCTAAATTTTGCTGTGCACTTAAAACTGCTCCAAAAAATTTGTCTTGACCAAAAAAAAAAAAAAAGTTTAAGTGACAGAAGAAGCTCATAGATTATAAAAGATTTGAGAGATATTTTGATTTAAAAAAAGCAACACCAGCCAAAAACTAGAAGAAAATTCCATCCCTAAAGGTTGGAGGAAAGGCAACAGCCCGGCTTTTGTGAGGGACGAGGGTGAAGTCTGGGGCACCGCGTGGAGAGCACAGCTCCCCTAAAGGCCTGACGCGCGGGGGCTGCCAGCTGGGCAGCTGCCTGGCTCAGTGCCCCCGGGGCCACCTCTCCACTCCCTGAGCCTCTGGCGGCTGGGGTTTGAGCATGCACTCCTGTCCTGGGAACTCCATCTGAGCGGTTCTGCGGGGACCCAGAGCAGAGCAGGTGGGAGGAGCTGCCTCCAGGCCTGCAAGCCGAGCACGGGATCCAACTGCTGCAGCCGAGGGAGATGCGCATCCATGTGACTCCCCGACAACTCAGGGCTTGCGGTGAAGGGTTATTTATTAGAATCTCTCCCTGGCCTTGGACGCAGCCCTTCACGTCGTCGGTGTGTGCGGTTGTGCAATCCTCCAGCCCTATAAAGGCGGTGACCCTGCCTCCACTGGAGCCTCTGGAGCCTCTGGAGCCCGGCCTCCCCTGAGCCTCCCTCCCCGGGCCTCCGGCCGCCGGCGGCCACCATGAGGGTCTTCCACCTGCTGCTGCTGGCTCTCAGCTTGCTTCTCTCCCAGCTGGGCCCAGGTGAGCCGGGACCCTGCAGCGCCTGGGGCTGGAACTCGGGGACACGTCTGAGGTTGACCTTCTCTGCAACCCAAGCCCAAGGCAGCAGGAAGGCCTCTCCGGGGCTAAGCTGCCTGTCGGGGGCAGAGGGCACGGGGTGGTCTGACAGTGGGGTCCAGGCCATCCTGAGTGCAAGGAGTGCACCTGCCTGCCTAGAGTCTCCCTGGGCTAGTTCTCCCAGGAGCCTGAGGGCAGCTGAGCGGCAGGAGGGCCCTCCTGTCTCTCTCTCATCTTTCCCTCAGGGCTCCCTTCCCTCTGCCCTTGGCGGGGATGTGAGGTACCAGGCAGCCCCCACACCCCAAGCCCTGTCTCTGTCTTGGGATTCCAGAAAGTATCCTCTGTGAAGGGGACCCCTACTCCATCTGCAAGATGCCCCCTTACCCCCAAGAGGCACAGCATCCCAGCCAGCCCAGAGGTGCGCCTCATCTCTTGCCAGGGCCCAGGGTGGGCCCTCCCAGGTGTTCTCCTGCAAGCAGGTGCCACCTGCCCTGCCCACAAGACCAGTTCCACCAGAGTCTTTGACTTACCCGTGTGTAGACACTCAGGGATCCACCTTCCTTCAGAAATCCGCTCACATCCTCCAGGGTGGCCCATTCCCCAGTGTACCGCAGGGGAGCTCTGTGTCAGGCCAGGGGATGCCAGTTCCTTGGGGTCAAAGCAGCAATGCCCCTGGTGTAAGAGAAGGTGAGCCCCTGCCTGCCAGAAGAATCAAGAACACAGTTTATCCCATCCCTGCCACTCACTCCCAGGTCATCTCCAGCCAGTCACCTCTTCTGGCTGTTAGTTTCCTCGTTGGCAGAGTGAGTGGGCTACGGCAGAGGGCTCTAAGAGCGTTAAGCTCTGGAATTCTCTGCAAGCCCCACTGTGCTTTCCTCCAAGGTAGCACGTCGTTGTGCAGTTAGTTGGGCCTCATTTACTCCAGGGGTTCCTCAGGGCTCCCCTTGGACAGCTGGGTTCCAAAGTATTCCAATACAGAACTTTAATGTTTCCAGTCGGGACCCTTAAGAGAGGCAGAGAATCCATGTAGTGTCCTGCTGTTATCATACTCATCTCACAGCACGTGAGTTCATAAACAGCCATGCAAAGTCTCTTACTGCAGCTCAGTTTACATTGAAAATGTTTGAAAGCCACTATATTAACATGAAGAGTTGTTTTCAGTCTGTGACATCTAAGTAGGATTACAAGCATCTCATCCAAAGCCTCGAAAAAGGGTGTTCCCGGGGACATGCAGGAGGAACTGCGCTTACTAATCACTCCTTCCAGAAATGGCAGCTGATCTGATGGTGTGCCCAGCGTAAACTGGACTGGCTTAGATACTGCCCTTGGATGACACGCAAACCCTGTCTGCACAGAAGCAGCAGCAAAGAGGGCCTCAGGATGGGGACCTTCAGGACTGCTCGCTGAGCCCAACTCTTCTTCTAGAAGGGGCGGAGTGGGGTCCTCCCCACCTCTGGGCTGGAGCTAGGGGTCCTGAGCAGCGGGGTCCGTGCAGGTGGAGCACCCCCTCTGAGCCCTGAGATGCTCACACCAGGAAAAGGGCTGCAGGGAAGGGTAAGCTCGACACCACGTTTTCTGGGGGATGCAAAACTTCTGGAGGAGAGGAAGAGCCCAGGTGTTTTCTGCGTCAGAACACACTGTGGTCCCCAGCCTGTGTCCCAGGGTCGAGGTGTCCTGCACTCAGCTGGGGTGTTTCCCCTCCTTGTGGTTGCGTGCTCGTTGCTGTGTGCTGGTTGTTGTGGCTGCTGCAGCTGCCCCTGCAATACCCGCCCTGCCAGCAGGCTGCCCCAATTCCAGAGGCCTGGGGCTAGTGCAGGGAGGGAGGCAGCACTACTCAGCCACCCTGAACCCCTACAGGGTCGGTTCACTCCTTTTCTGGAAGAGCCCTCAGACCGGGTCGTTTCACAGGTGGGGAATCGAGGCCCGTGAGGCCCTGAGGAACCAGCGCTTTGTGGTCACTGCAGGAGATCCTAAGACTTGGTGTTCTCTTGAACAGTCTTCCTCCCGGTCAGAGAAAAAGGCCTGTGTCGCCCACTGTTAGCTTACACGGATGGTCTTTGTGTGAACATGGAATAATGTCACAGTGGCAAGACCACCCAGGTTCCTGCAGAAGCTGGACGGGAGCCCAGCAGAGGTGCTGAGAAAGGCTGAGGCTGTGTCCTCGCTGTTCAAGGAGTATTGGGCGAAGAGCTGCTGCAGGCAGGCATTGCCCTGGGATGAGGGGACGTGTCAGGGAACAGCCCCGGAATCCATGGTCGCACATTTGAGAAGCAGAGCACAAGCAAACCGATTACAGAATTCCTTAGCTAATGACAGTTGTGCTGTGAAATGCTGTTAAGGGCACAGTGCTAGGGGAACACGTGACGATGAGAGCTGACGGGGCCTCGAGGAGCCAGGAAGGCTTTGTTGAGGATGCTGAGAAGTGAGGGAATGATGAAAGTCATTTTTGAGTTCATGGAATTTTCAAAATAATATTTCTTTTAACTCTCTCCCACTTAAAAGTCAGGATATGTCACACAAAAAAGTCAGATTTTTATCTTCTTTCCTTAAAAAAGTTTTAAAATTTTATCTAACTTTTAATTTTATATTGGAGTATACTTGATGAAAAATGTGTTATGTTCAAGTGTACAGCAACATAATTCAGTTGTACGTATACATGTATCTACTCTTTTTTCAAAATCTTTTCCAGTTTAGGTTGTTACATAATATTGAGCAGAGTTCCCTGTGCTATTCGGTAGGTCCTTTTGGTTGCGTTCTCCGTGGCTTCAGTCAAAGTCTGTCTCTGTGACTCCATGGAGTGTAGCTTGCCAGGCTCCTCTGTCCATGGTATTGTCCAGGCAAGAATACTAGAGTGGGTTGCCATGCCCTCCTCAGGAGATCTTCTTGACCCAGGGGTTGAACCCAAGTTTCCTGTGTCTCCTGTATTGCAAGCAGATCCTTTACCTGCTGAGCCACCAGGGAAGCCCTTTCAGTTATCCACATCAAATATAGCACTGTGTACATGTTATCTTCTCCTAAAGACACAACAGATGTGGCAGACTCCTGCATGGCAGCAGTGAGCTGCAGCTCAAGAGTGGCTTTGCCTCCACACAGGATGCATTCCTTAGGACACCGCAGACCCCACCAGTCCCTACTGCCTCACCTCAGCCCATTTCACAGAGCTGTGTTATCTGCCTGGCTGAGGTGGGAATCTGGATTTTCAGCCCCAGGTTAACTAAACCAGTGAAAGTGAAACTGGAGTCATCTTTGCCCGGGGGTGTTTTTGAAGAGCTCTGGTACCAAAGTTCTTTATCTCTTAGCCCAGAAAAGAATTCAATGACAGGCAAAGTGATAGAAGTGATTTATTAGAATACAACATTTGTGAGGTTTAAAAGTGGGCAGGCAATGGGGTGCTGCACCCCCAAAAACTTACAGCCTTCTTTTATAAGCAATGGAAAAGTGGGGAGGGGGAGAAGAACTTCTTTGACTTTCTTAAGTGGACATCATGCTTCCAACATTGCTCCTCCTCCAGATCGAGCAGGGGCATTTTCTCGTCTCTTCCTGGTCAAGCTAAGTCCACAAATTAGTTCTACTATGTGTGCAGAGAGCATGTCCTGGGGGTCATTGACTCACTGAGCTCACTGGGCAGATGTGGGTCTCATGCCACCGTTGTTTTACTGTTTTGAGCCATGCCTCGTGCCTCTGCTGCACAGTTTGGTTGCTAAGCAATCTGCTTGGTTTTGGGGTTAAGCAAACCTGCTCTCTCGAGTGATCACTAACTTACAGGGGTCTCCCATATTTTTCTGCTTGCAATCCCCTAGTGGGATTAACTATTTCATCACCTATTTTGTCTCTTCATCTGCCTCTGTCAAAACGAGAGAGGGCAAGGACAAACCATATGGAAGGAGAGCTGGGATCAAAGCCCAGGAGGTAGGCGAGCCGCTCAGTCGTGTCCGACTCTTTGTGACCCCATGGACTGTAGCCTGCCAGGCTCCTCCATCCATAGGATTTCCCAGGCAAGAATACTGGAGTAGGGTGCCATTTCCTTCTCCAGGGGATCTTCCCCAACCCAGGGATTGGACCCTGGTCTCCTGCATTGCAGGCAGACTCTTTACCACTGAGAAACCAGGGGGTCCCCTTGAAAGCCCAGACATCCAGATAAATTAAAAAAAAACAAACAAACACAGAGCTCTCACTCTTACTCTAGTCTTCCCAGCTCTGCTATGGGGAGGAAGAATCATTACCCCCATTTTGTGGCTTAATAACTTGGCTAAAGTCACATGATTGGTAACAGACAGAGCAGCAACTCTGTCAAACCCAGACCATCAGCTCCAACTCTGCAGGGCTGTCAAGGCACAAAGCATGCTGGGACCAGGGTGAGGGCTCAGGAGAGGAGCCAGGGATGTAGGGAAGCACAGGTCAATCAGGCCTGAGGCAGCAGGAGACTCCATCTGTGTTCAGGTGGGCCCCAGTGGCTTTCAAACCAGAGAGTCACAGAATCAAACATGGTTTCTTCTTCTTTGTAAGGATCTATTTCTTCATTTTGGCTGTGCTGGGTCTTCGTTGATGTGAGGACCTTCTCTAGCTATGCAGCGGGGGCTGCTCTTTGTTGTGTGTACAGGCTTCTTGTTGTAGTGGCTTCTCTTGGGGATGAGCACGGGCTTTCCGGAACATGGGCTTCAGCAGTTGCAGATCCCACGCTCTAGAGCACAGGCTCAGTAGTGTGGCACGTGGGGTTCAGTTGCTCTGAGGCATGTGGGATCTTCCTGGGCTGGGGATCAAACCCATGTCTCTTGCATTGCAAGGCAGATTCTTAACCACTGGACTGCCAGGGGTGCCCCAGACATGGCTCCTTTAAGTGATTGGTCTCCTGGGTGTGGAGGCTGGACAGAGGAGAGGCCCTGTCATCTGGAGTAGTTTTTTATATATTCTACATAGCAGCCCTGTCAGCTGTAAGCATGACAAATATCTTCCTTCACCTTGTGCCTTACTTTTTCACTCTCTGAATTTTCCACATTATTTTAAGGTGGTTAAGTGTGTCATATTTTTTCCTTTAGCGTTAGTACTTTGATGCCTTAAGAAATCTTTTTCTAGCCCAAAGGCATGAAGAGTGTTCAGTGTTGTCTTCTGAGGGCTTATTGATTTTCCTTTTACATCTAGGTTTATAATCATCTGGCAGTGATTTTTAATGTGCACGTATAGTGTGACTAAGGGTAAAGGGTTTATTTTTTCCATATGAATATTTAATAGTTCCAGAACCAAGCATGGAGAAGACCATTTTCCTCCACTGTTATGCTGAGGCACTGTTGTTCAACTTTCAGTATCTGCATGGATCTCCTTGGGCATCTTCTGCTATTCTGTTTGTATATTCGTCTGCCCTGTTCCGTTGGTATGTTTGTATCCTCACCATCTGGTCTAATTACAGTGGCTCTATGCTGCTGCTAAGTCACTTCAGTCGTGTCTGACTCTGTGCAACCCCATAGACGGCAGCCCACTAGGCTCCTCTGTCCCTGGAATTCTCTAGGCAAGAATACTGGAGTGGGTTACCATTTCCTTCTCCAATGCATGAAAGTTGAAAGTGAAGTCGTTCAGTCGTGCCCGACTCTTCGCTACCCCGTGGACTGCAGCCTAACCAGGCTCTTCCATCTATGGGATTTTCCAGGCAAGAGTACTGGAGTGGGTTGCCATTGTGCTCTATAATTAGTCTCAAAATCCAGTAAAGCAAGTTCTCCTGCCTTTTTTGCTAGGACTGCCTTAGCTATTCTTGGTCCTTTGAATTGCCACAAAAATTTTAGAATCAGCTCTTCAAGTTTCACTGCAAGAATATCCTGGGATTTTCATGGTTTTGGGCTAGCACCGCAGCTTGCTGCTGCTGCTGCTAAGTCGCTTCAGTCGTGTCCCACTCTGTGGGACCCCATAGAACGCAGCCCACCAGGCTCCCTCGTCCCTGGGATTCTCCAGGCAAGAATACTGGAGTGGGTTGCCATTTCCTCTCCAATGCATGAAAGTGAAAATTGAAAGTGAAGTCGCTTAATTGGGGGAAAATTAAAAGTTTAAAAATAATTAATCCTCCAATGCTTAAGCATAGTATTTCTACTTATTTAGGGCCTCTTTAAATTACAAAAAAAAAATACTATATTCTTTACAGATAGAGATATTGCACATTATTTTTTAGATTTGTAACCAGGCATGTTTTATGCTCTTCTATAAGGTGTTTTTATTTCTTTCTTTTTTTTTTTCCTATTGATTGCAGAAGTAAAATTCTTTTTTTCCTTTTTGTATATGATCTCATGGACAGCAAATTTGTTAAGCTTTCCTTTTAATTCCTTTTAGACTGCCTACATATAATCATAATATCTGCAAATAGAGACAGTTTTTTTTCTGCTTTCCAACGTTTCTACCTTTGGTTTCTTTCTTTCTTATCTTATTCCCCTAACTAGTGCCTCAAGTACAATGTGGAATGATAATGACTAGCAGTTACACTCGTCTGATTGCCGTCTCATGGAATGTTTCAGTGCTTGACCATTAAGTGTACAGGGTGCTGTAGGCTTCTGTAAGTACTCTTTATCAGGTTAAGGAAGTTTACTCCAGTTCCTTATTTGGTAGGAGTTCTTTCTTTCTTTTTTTCAATCATGAATCAATGTTGAATTTTTTCCAATATTTTCCTGCACCTTTTAACATAATATAACCATTGACTGATTAGATAATGAGAACATTTAATCTCTATTCCTCTGTCAGTTAGTTAGGAAAAAGTGATACATTTCTTGGAGAATTAAGTGCAGCCATAATGGGATGGACATGTACACACTGCTATATATAAAATGGTTTATATAAAATGGTATATATAAGTACTATACGTCCAACAAGGACATATTGTATAGCACATGGAACTCTGCCCAATGTTACACGCCAGCCTGGATGGGAGGAGCATTTGGGGGAGAATGGATACATGTACATGTATGGGTGTGTTCCTTTGCTGTCCGCCTGAAATTATCACAACATTGTTAATCAGCTATACTCCAATATAAAATAAAAAGTGTAAATTTAAAAAAAGTAACCATAAAAGTGCTATTTCCCCACCAAAAGAAAGATGACCAGCCTCAGAATCTTGAAAATGATTGAGATCACATAATCTAGTCTCCTTAATTTTAAATTTGAGAACTGGGGTTCAGAATGTTTGAGTGCTTTGCTAAAAATCACACAGACTCATTCTAGAATAAGGAACGTAACCAAAGCACTCTGATGAGATATGTTGCTATTCCTTTTGGCCCTATAATGTACTGAATCTTCAAAGATAATGCCAAAAAATGAGGGCTCACTAAGGGTGGAGACACAATAACCCACCAGCATTGAGGGGGCTCTTCAGATGCCATGTTTCACGAGCAGCTCCACAGGTCATTTTGGTGTAAAGCTCTTGCAAGGGAAACCCCTGTGATGTGCTTTGCAAAGGGCTGTCTGTCCTACTTTCCCCTGAAATCCCTGTGGCCACAAGCCAGGAGTCTGACATGGTTGTTTTTCCCTTCTCTCAGGTGCCAGCCAGCTTATGGCTCTCGGCCAGCAGTCTGACAGCTACATATGTGCCAGGAAAGGGGGGACCTGCAACCTATCGCCCTGCCCCCTCTACAACAGGATCGAAGGCACCTGCTACAGGGGCAAAGCCAAGTGCTGCATCCGTTGACTCTGAGCTGGGAGCGACGGCAGAGAGCACTCAGGAGCCACGTGGAGTATTTGTAACCATTGTTTTAATAAAAGGATTTTGTGAGGCGGACATCCTTGAGACTAGAATGAGTCTTGTATCTCCTTTTGGAAGAGATTAAGAAAGTTTGAAGTTTGAAAGGGCAGACAGGCCAGGCTGCAAAGCCCACCGAGTATGGGACTGGGGGATGTTGATGAGGCCATGAGCCGTGCCACCTCCACTCTGCTTCATCACCAGATCTACAGGTGAGCAATGCAGGGGGTCCAGGTGAGACCGAGAGCACATGATAAATGACAGAGCCTCAGGCCCCCTCATTCGTAGCAGAAGCTCATCCCAGACCCAGTGATCTCAGCAGCCTGTCCATCTGCTGAGCCCAGAACTGCTGCCCCTGCTCCTCCCTGGGCTGGGACAGTGGGCTGTGGGTTGGTTAACCTTAGCATTTGAGAACTTTCATTAGGACCATAAACCTATCCCGAGTAAGGAGGCCTAATAGCTGGTTCCTGGAGGACCATTTCTAACTCAGGCACCGTCACATGATCTACTTACACATCACTCACAGAAGCATTCTCCAGGACCACTGCCCCTGCCTTTTGTCATCTCTGCACCACGAGGCCTGTAGACACCCACTGCTGGGAGAAAGAGGGTTGCCTTCCCTTTACTCCAATAAATTTCTTACAACTCCTGATGATACACTCACTGTCCTCTCCTTCATCTGGCAAGAACAAGTCCACATTCCACTTTGATCAGTCACAAGCACACATAAAAATCAAGCAGTATAAAAATGTGGGGGAATTCCCTGGTGGTGCAGTGGTTAGGGGAGTGGGTAGTATCAACTAAGTCCTTGTGGTTTATGAGACAACAGATGGTGTTTAAAGTTGATAAGTGAAAATAAGAGGGGTAAGCATGTCATTCAGAGAAGGAGCAGAGGTGAATGTGAAAAACATTGAAAGGCAGTGGCTTCCTGTTAAGTACTTTTGAAGAATTTTGTGAAAACAAAATACATGTATATTTGTGTAAAATGTATGCAGAGTTTGCATGGAGAACATATATTTTGAAGATGCAAAACATGACTGTTGTCCAGTGGAAAAGCCAAAGTCATCTGAACACGCCATGACCAGTGCCCCTCCTCAGGCAGTATCTACGAGATTTGCATCTGAGTTGTTTCCTGCACTGACATTTTGCCGAAGAATGGCCTGTTCCTAGGAGGTATGAGCTGAAGCATTTAGGGCTGGCTGAAATGTCACAAAGCTGGCAACTTCCTCTGTAATTGCTCAAAGCAAATTAAATTTGCAAAGCGATTACAACTGGTGGATCCAGAGGGAGGATATACGGATACGCACTGTACTAATCTTGCCTGTGTGTCCATCTGAAGCTTCTCAAGATGAAAGTCAGGTTGGGGGGAGGATGAGAAACATCATCAGAACCAAGAGTTTTGACGTAAGAAATGATTCATATAAAATTAAAAGGTTATATTAAAATCCTATAGCCTTAAATTTGAATTGGATGTATTAGTATAAAATCCGGACTTTTCCCCTCTTAACAAGTGTATATCTCTCAGCCCCACCCCTACAAATGCAGAGACAGTGAAGTAGCAATGAGCACCCCTAGCACACAGGCCATGGGTCGTTACCTTTGCCACTAGAAAGAACCACAATGTCTAATAGAAGTGGCAGGTTCCAAGTATGGAGCATGAGATGGACAAGATGAGTCTGGTGTCTCATTGTGCTAGATAGTAGAGAAGCTACAAAAGGCTGGTGAATGTCCAGAGAACACTGGCTCCAATCTGAGAGGGACTCCCTAGGCTAGGATGGAGCAGAGAATTATGACTATAACTGATTAAATATATAATATATAAACACATTAAATACACAAAAATATAACAGTAAATTATATTTTAAACACCAAATATAGAAAAATCCACGAGGTCGTACTGATGCTTAAAAAACAATACTATTTACACTTGGAGTTTGTTAAGGTGCCAACTTATCACTCTGGAAACTGGTATATAAGAGAAAAGATTAAGCATTTATTCTGCCCTTCTTGTAGAAAATGTATTTTAGGGTAAACAACCATTCAGTTCAGTTCAGTCACTCAGTCGTGTCTGACTCTTTGTGACTCCATGAACCACAGCATGCCAGACCTTCCTGTCCATCACCAACTCCCAGAGTTTACCCAAACTCTTGTCCATTGAGTCGGTGATGCCATCCAACCATCTCATCCTCTGTCGTCCCCTTCTCCTCCTGCCCGCAATCTTTCCCAACATCAGGGTCTTTTCAAATGAGTCAGCTCTTTGCATCAGGTGGCCAAAATACTGGAGCTTCAGCTTCAACATCAGTCCTTCCAGTGAACATCCAGGACTGATTTCCCTTAGGATGGCCTGGTTGGATCTCCTTGCAATCCAAGTGACTCTCAAGAGTCTTCTCCAACACCACAGTTTTAAAGCATCAATTCTTCAGCACTCAGCTTTCTTTATAGTTCAACTCTCACATCCATACATCACCACTGGAAAAACCATAGCCTTGACTAGACGGACCTTTGTTGGCAAAGTAATGCCTCTGCTTTTTAATATGCTGTCTAGGTTGGTCATAACTTTCCTTCCAAGGAGTAAGCATCTTTTAATTTCATGGCTGCAGTCAAAAAACAACCATTATATGAGTGAAATATTTATAGAAAATTTCAGCTAATAAATGAAGAATGGATAATAGAATTGGAAAATCACCATTTTCACCCCTGAATGAAATCATAGAACTAAAACAATGTCATTGGATGGCTTTAAAACATGCACTGGAAAGCCTGGCAGGGAATTTGATGATAGAAAATTAAGGCTGAGACCAACTCAACTCAGTGATCAACCTTGTCCTCACTGTAAGCTTACAAGACTCTAAGTTCATGGACCTCCTACTGTGATTCAGAGAAGTGCACACCACCACCCAAGAAATATTCTGGCCAAAAGCATGTCCAATGAAAAAAAATGCACAACCTAAAAGTTGAGAATTATGTTTATTCGGCTGGTAGTTTTAGGGAGAGAGCCTCTCAGATAAAACTGTTGGAAAAGGAAATAGTGAACCCAGTATATATGCCAGGATATACAGGAATTTTTGCGATAACAACACGTAGTGAGAACAAAAGGTTACTGGTAATAAAAGAAAAACCGATATCTCCAGTTAAGGAATTTAGCACTTTTCTAGGTATGGGAAGATGCAAGAGTTTGGGCTCATTGAAATCATTCCTCGGCTCTCTGGGGCCAGGATCCTATGTTTTCTCATCCTGAGTTTCCTCAAGCTGCACCATCAGGGGTGGCTGCAGTCTGATGGCTACTAGATAGTGGATATTTCTTGTTTCCTTCCTGAGTTTCCTCCGGGTTCACCAGCAGTTGAACCTGAAACTAATCAAGTTTCTACATCCAACAATTTACAGGAAATGCAAAAGTTAGAGAAACAAGTAAAACAAGTGCTCAAGGAAGCAATAAGTCAAAGTCAGAACATGAGATGCTGCACAGGAAAAACAAACTATTTTTTGTTTACAAAAACAATGGCCTGAGGAGAAAGGATTAGAGAGAAAAGAGGCAAAACAACCAATGGATGGGCTTTGTTGGGATTCTGTAACAAAAAGCCAGTTACAAGAAAACATTTTTGAGAGGGCCAGATAAGCTTGAATATGGACTGGGTAATATCAGAGGCTTCTTATAGACTTGATTAAGGTACCAGCAATGTGGCAGTTATGTTGGAAGAGAAAGGGCCTCATCAGCTAAAGAAGCTCACTAAAGGGCTGAGCAGTGAAATGACAGGGCACCCTGGAGTTGCTTCAAAACCGTCTAGCAAAAAGAAAAAGAAAGGGAAAATGCTCTGTGGTGACCTCAGTAGGAAGGAAATCCAGGAAAGAAGGGATACATGTATTCATGTAGCTGATTCACTTTGCTGTACAGTAGAGACTGCTGCTGCTGCTAAGTCGCTTCAGTCATGTCCGACTCTGTGCGACCCGAGACGGCAGCCCATCAGGCTCCACCGTCCCTGGGATTCCCCAGGCAAGAACACTGGAGTGGGTTGCCATTTCCTTCTCCAATGCATGAAAGTGAAAAGTGAAAGTTAAGTCGCTCAATCGTGTCCCACTCTTAGCGACCCCATGGACTGCAGCCTACCAGGCTCCTCCGCCCATGAGATTTTCCAGTCAAGAGTACTGGAGTGGGGTGCCATCACCTTCTCCAACAGTAGAGACTAACACCTGGAAAATCCCATGGACGGAAGAGCCTGGTAGGCTGCAGTCTATGGGGTCGCTCAGAGTCAGACACGACTGAGCGACTTCACTTTCACTTTCATGCACTGGAGAAGGAAATGGCAACCCACTCCAGTGCTCTTGCCTGGAGAATCCCAGGGACGGGGGAGCCTGGTGGGCTGCCATCTCAGGGGTCACACAGAGTGGGACACGACTGAAGCGACTTAGCAGCAACAGCAGCAGAGACTAACACAACGTTGTAAAGCCACTACAGTCCAATTAAAAAATAAATGAATACATAAATGAAAATTAAAGAGTAAACACTTCCCATTTCAGTCAAAAAAAGAAAGAAAAAGAAGAGAGAAAGACATGACAAGTACAGAAGTGAAAAATTTGTAAAATGTTGAGAAATACCAAAGCTAGGAAATAGGAATATTGGGATTCCATATGTTTGTGTGTATTTGAAGCCCCTTCAGCCGCAGGGTCACCTCCGCCCCCCAGCCCTGTCCCTCAGGTGCCATCGCGTGAGGAGGACGCCCGGAGCCCCAGGCACCCCCAGGTCCGTCCGGGAGGGAGCAGGTCCGAGCGCGCCCATCTCACAGGAGCTGAGCACAGGTCTGCTCGCGGAGCCTGCTCCCCAGAGCCAAGTCGTCCCTGTGGGTTTGGATGTGAGTCCTCTCCTGCTCTCTGCTCTTCCCAGTGAACAGCCAGGCTCCACTGCACCAAGAAAAGGACGAGGGGAGCTGAGGGCTGCCGGGTAGCCCGCAGTGTGTGGGCCCCGCGTCCGGGGCGTCTGCCCGACCCCGCGGCTCTGCGCGCACCCTGTCCGGTCCCCGCCGTGTACAGCGCCCGCCTCTCGCACTTTTCAAAAGAGGACCGCAGATCTCAAGTTCCGCCTGGCGCTCGCTCCGCCCTGTCAGTGAGCACCTGCGTCTCTCCGTTAACAGTCCGTTTGTCCAGGCTCTTTGCAGACTCGCGTTCAAGAGAAGTCCGGTCCCGCCTGACGCCCGGAACGTGGACCACCCGGTCCCTTCTCCGGCGCCACCTCGTGGCGCGCACGGCAGGGCGGGCTCCAGGGCCGCCGGCACCTTCCGGCACAGGACCTTCTCAGTAGTCAAAGCCAGCGCTCTGACTGTTCGAGTCTCCGTTTTCCAACTTGCAAAAACCTCTTGTTCAGGACCTCGAGGAAACGTATTTCAGACGACTGAGGGACTTGATGGATTCCCAGATGTCAGGTCTGAAGGCCACAGACTTGTCTGGACCGCGGTTGTGCAGTCAGGGACGTCTCGCCGGGTCTGTTCTGCTCCAGCCTCCGGGGGTGTGATCGTGGGCCGCGTTTTTGTTGAACAAGAGGAGATCCGAGCCTCCCTTCGTGGTGGCCCCGCAGGACAAGGGCTGAGTCCCCTGGAACAAGGGCTGAGGGCTGGGGCTGCTCCGGGCGGGACCGTCTGCCTCTCTGGACAGAGCTGCGTTCAGAGATTAGACAGAGCAGCAGAAATGTGGTATCCTGGTGGGAAGCCGCTCTCCCGCTGGCCCTTGGCAGCCCGTCACAGGGAGGAGTGAGATGCTGTAGGAGAAGCAACAGGGCCTGTGGTTCGCAGCCTTAGGCAACTGGAGCCCACGATTTTCTTAGAGCTGCGTCCCAGCATTGATGTTGGCAGGAAGCTGAGTCCCGCCCCGGTTGGAGGTGACTCACTTTCCCTGGAGGAAACCTAGTGCCCCAAATATTCCTGTGCTCTGGGAAGAGCACAGACAGAGGCTCCTGTGACAGGTGACTAATACTTACTTTTATAAATTAAACTGCCAAATAAACTAGCTGAATAAACTATGTCCTGTCCTTTCCCCCTACCGGAACAAAGACACATCCACAGCAACCCGGATAGCCAGGTGGGACAGAGTCCTAGGACTCCTGAAAGTCCCTCTGGATGGGCCAGGACAGGAGTGCGGGTGTCTTGGCTGGCACCCCCTCCCTTTTGTCATACCCTCCAGACCACGCATCACCCCAAGGGTCTCCTGCGCTCCTTCACGGAGACAGTGCGCTTTCTTCTTGGTGATCAGTAACTCTGGGGTCACCAGGACCCAGAGAATGATCGACAGGGAAAAAGGGACACGGGTTTGGCCAGAGAGGAGACCCCCTTCCCCCGCCCCCGCAAATACAGGCCCTGGGAAGGACCCCCCTTGCCTGCACAACTGAGACAGGCACACTCAACTGAATCTAATGGTTGAGTCCTGAAAGCTCCCTGGGTTGAGTGGTGGCCCAGAAAGTAGATTGCTGCTGCTGCTGCTGTAAGTCGCTTCAGTCGTGTCTGACTCTGTGCGACCCCATAGACTGCAGCCTACCAGGCTCCCCCATCCCTGGGATTCTCCAGGCAAGAATACTGGAGTGGGTTGCCATTTCCTTCTCCAATGTATGAAAGTGGAAAGGGAAAGTGAAAGTGAAGTTGCTCAGTCGTGTCCAACTCTTAGCGACCCTATGGACTGCAGCCCACCAGGCTCCTCTGTCCATGGGATTTTCCAGGCAAGAGTACTGGAGTGGGGTGCCATTGCCTTCTCCGGAAAGTAGACTAAGTAACCCTAATCCAGCTGAGTGGAAACAGATTCCCATGAGAGATGTCTCAGCCCTGCTACTATTCAACAGAAAAATGTAAGTTCAGGGTGTATGCATATGTGTGTGTGCACATGTGTATATGTGTGCATGTGGGTATACAGACACGGATATCTGTGTGCTCCAGGTATGTGTGTGTGTGTGTGCATGCACGCGCATGCATCTGTGCACAGGTATGTGTGTGAGTGTGGGTATACATGCACAGATGTCTCTGTGTGCAGGGCTGTGTGTGTGTGAATATGTGTGTGTGTGTGTGCATGTGGGTATACAGGCACGGATATCTGTGTGCTCCAGGTGTGTATGTGTGCCTTTGTGCGCATGCATGTGTGCACAGGTATGTGTGTGAGTGTGGGTATACATGCACAGATGTCTCTGTGTGCGTGTGAATATGTGTGTGTGTGTGTGTGTGTGTGTGATTTCCCCTCCCAATCCCAGGCTTCTTTCCCCATGCTGAGTGTGTGTCACTGGCTGTCTACACTGGCCCAGGGGACACTAGGCACTGACCTCTTCAGTCGGCCTGCAGGCTGGTTCTGTGTGAGGCCTGGATCATGGCCACCTGCAGACTCTTAAAACAAGAGGTTGACAGACATTTCTGTCCATTTTCTGGACCCTGCTGTCTGCAGTCTCTAGAGTGAGTTGAAAAACCTGTTAAACTGGATCTAGGGGCCTGCAGCAGCCCAGGTCTGTTATTTGAGTCTTTTTTTTTTTATCCTATAGAAGGACTTTACAAAGGATTTTCACCCCTCACTTTTCCTGGTTTAATTTCCAAACCACACTGTGATATGAACCTATTGTCCAGATGCTTTCACCCGACGTGGGAGGGGAGGCCTCGGAGCGCAGAGATCCAGGGAAGGCCCCGGGGCCCAACCTAGCCCACCCGCAGCCATGCCCCACTGTGGTCCACACATCAGTTGACCAGAAACATGCTTTGCTGTTTAGAGGAAACTTATCTACAAATCTACATGCTCACTAAGAGACTTTCTAGCAGATTCCAGAAAGCCAGAGGCATGAACGCAGACATACCCAGACCTCTCCCTCTTGCACTGACCCTTCACCCTTACAGAGGTGAGCCGCTTTTCTCTGGACCCAGGGGCACCTGCTTCCTTGCACGTGGAGACGCCTGACCCGAGCCGGGTGAGGCCCCACAGACCTGCCCAAAAGGAAGTGTCTTGGGCTCTTTGCCTGATGCAGCAGTTTTGAGCTGCTCCTCTTAGTGGGGAAAAGTGGCCCCATTCTTGCTGGGGTAGAGACTTCAGGGCAGAAACCCCAGGTGTGAGGATGACTGTCATTCCATACAACAATCCTGCGACCTTATTATATGAAACGCGAAATTGCAAAGAACGTAAAGATCGTGCCCTTGCCTTCGGTGACCTTGCTCTGCCCTTGACAGTATAATCCTCCTCTGTGAGCCTGGACTGAGATCACTTTTCACTTCACTTTAAAACTTGTGCTACCATAATTACCCACCCAAGAAACAGACCTTTCGTTCACACATGGTCAAAGGGGAAAAAAATACAGTTGCTGGTATTCCTGGAGGCTGTTTAATGATGAATGTAATACAGATCTCACCTTCCTCCAGCTCTTTGAAGCTAATAGGTCTGTTTGGCTACTTGACTGTGGGAAAACCAGACTGTCAGCTCGAAGACCATGACAAACACGGGGCAGTCTCCTCTGTCCCTGTACCTGTGCATCCTTGGGACACGAGTTCTCCTGGGAAGGAGAAGCCAGTGGGAACCAGATCATTCTGGGTTAGAGAAATGGAAAATATATCCTGAGGGGTTTGATGTGAAACTGCACCTTCCCCCAGGCTGAATTTAGAGGTGCACGTTCTAGTTTGATCCTTGTGTTCAGAAGATCCCCTGGAGAAGGTCACGGCAACCCACTCCAGTGTTCTTGCCTGGAGAATCCCCATGGACAGAGGAGCCTGGCAGGCTACAGTCCATGGGGTCCAAAAGAGTCGGACATGACTGAAGCGACTTAGCACGTAGCGTGAAATAGTTTCCAACTGCTGCCAGAGGCTCGGTCCTGGAGGCAGGAAGTTTCTAGATGAAGAACAAACCTACGTGGGTTTGTTTACTCCTGAGGCCGCCATCCTTAGAGTGTGGACACCACTCACCTACTGCGTCCTTCTCAGCCTGCCCCTCCTTAGGCTCTGGGGTCTCCTGCTTTTCTTCTAAGGGCATCAGTCTGCTGGGATGAGGGACCCACCTTCAGGGGATGACTTTAACCTAATCAGTGTTTTATCTGTCCCTTCCCCGTAGACAGCCCCATTCTGGTCTCTTCAATCTTTATTTATTTTTAATTTTTGGCCACACCCTGCAGCATGTGAGATCTTAGTTCCCTGACCAAGGATCAAACCTGCTGTCTCTGCATTGGAAAGTGAAGTCTTAACCACTAGATCCCCCATCAGGGATGTCGCATTCTGGTCTGTTCAATGTGAGGGATTCAACATACGAATTTGGGGGAGGGGACACAATCCAGTTTATAAAGTTCATTCATTTCTTGGGTTTTGTTTTTTTCTTTTTGATTTGTTTTTAAACCTCTTATTTTTTATTGATTTTTTAAAAAGTAGAAGTACAATTGACCTACAGGATATTACTTTCAGGTGTACAATTTAGTACTTTGATATTTGGATGA
This sequence comes from Bos indicus, assembly GCF_029378745.1. Lineage (NCBI taxonomy): Eukaryota > Metazoa > Chordata > Mammalia > Artiodactyla > Bovidae > Bos > Bos indicus. The sequence continues at coordinate 6,978,548 of NC_091786.1, forward strand.
TGATAATGGGTCATGTTGTTGTTTCAGTTGCCCAGTCATGTCCGACACTTTGTGACCCCATAGACTGCAGCACACCAGGCCTCTCTGTCCCTCACCATCTCCCCAAGTTGCTCAAGTTCAGGTCCAGTGCATTGGTGATGCCATCCAGCCATTCCATCCTCTGACACCCTCTTTTTCTCCTGTCTTCAATCTTTCCCAGCATCAGGGACTTTTCCAGTGAGTCAGCTGTTCGAATATGGAGAAGGCAATGGCAACCCACTCTATCACCATTTGCCCTGCTTCATTCCATACTCCAAGGCCAAATTTGCCTGTTACTCCAGGTGTTTCTTGACTTCCGACTTCTGGATTCCACTCCCCTAATGAAAAGGACATGTTTTTTGGGTGTTGGTTTTAAAAGGTCTTGTAGGTCTTCATAGAACCATTCAACTTCAGCTTCCTCAGGGTTACTGGTTGGGGCTTAGGCTTGGATTATTCTGATATTGAAAGGTTTGCCTTGGAAACAAACAGAGATCATTCTATGGTTTTTGAGATTGCATCCAAGTACTGCATTTCGGACTCTTTGGTTGACCATTATGGCTACTCCATTTCTTCTAAGGGATTCCTGCCCACAGGAGTAGATACAATGGTCATTTGAGTTAAATTCACCCATTCCAGTCCATTTTAGTTCACTGATTTCTAGAATGTCGACGTTCATTCCTGCCATCTCCTGTTTGACCACTTCCAATTTGCCTTGATTCATGGACCTGACGTTCCAGGTTCCTATGCAATATTGCTCTTTACAGCATCTGATCTTGCTTCTATCACCAGTCACATCCACAACTGGGTATTATTTTTGCTTTGGCTCCATCCTTTCATTCTTTCTGAAGTTATTTCTCCACGGATCTCCAGTAGCATATTGGGCATCTACCAGCCTGGGGAGTTCCCCTTTCAGTGTCCTATCATTTTGCCTTTTGTACTGTTCACTGGGTTCTCAAGGCAAGAATACTGAAGTGGTTTGCCATTCCTTTCTCTAGTGGACCACATTCTGTCAGACCTCTCTACCATGACCCTCCGGTCTTGGGTGGCCCCACAGGGCATGACTTATTTTCACTGAGTTAGACAAGTCTGTGGTCCATGGGATCAGATTGGCTAGTTTTCTGTGATTGTCGTTTCTGTGTGTCTGCCCTCTCATGACCTCTCGCAACACCTACTGTCTTCCTTGGGTCTCTCTTACCTTGAACGTGGGGTATGACTTCACAGCTGCTCCAGAAATTGCAGCTGCTGTTCCTTACCTTGGATGAGGGCTATCTCCTCAGAGCCACCCCCCTGACCTTGAAGGTGGAGTACCTCCTCTCGGCCCTCCTGCATCCGCGCAGCCACCACTCCTTGGCTGTTGGGTAGCTCCTCTGGGCCACCGATGGTGTGATCACTCACCTAAAGCCAGACATCTTGGAATGTGAAGTCAAGTATGTCTTAGAAAGCATCATTACAGACAAAGCTAGTGGAAGTAATGGAATTCCAGTTGAACTATTTCAAATCCTGAAAGATGATGCTGTGAAAGTGCTGCACTCAATATGCCAGCAAATGTGGAAAACTCAGCAGTGACCATGGGACTGGAAAAGGTCAATTTTCATTCCAATCCCAAAGAAAGGCAATGCCAAAGAATGCTCAAACACAGTTGTACCCATCTCACACGCCAGTAAAGTAATGCTCAAAATTCTCCAAGACAGGCTTCATCAGTACGTAAACTGTGAACTTCCAAATGTTCAAGCTGGTTTCAGAAAAGGCAGAGTAAGGAGAGATCAGATTGCCAACATCTGCTGGATCATCGAAAAAGCAAGAGAGTTCCAGAAAAACATCTATTTCTATTTAATTGACTCTGCCACAACCTTTGACTGTGTGGATCACATTAAAGTGTGGAAAATTCTGAAAGAGATGGGAATACCAGACCACCTGACCTGCCTCTTGAGAAACCTGTTTGCAGGTCAGGAAGTAAAGGTTAGAACTGGACATGGAACAACAGACTGGTTCCAAATAGGAAAAGGAATACATCAAGGCTGTCTGTTGTCACCCTGCTTATTTAACTTCTATGCAGAGTACATCATGAAAAACGCTGGGCTGGAAGAAGCACAAGCTGGAGTCAAGATTGCCGAGAGAAATATCAACAACCTCAGATATGCAGATGACACCAGCTTTATGGCAGAAAGTGAAGAGGAACTAAAAAGCGTCTTGATGAAAGTGAAAGAGGAGAGTGAAAAAGTTGGCTTAAAGCTCAACATTCAGAAAACGAAGATCATGGCATCTGGTCCGATCACTTCATGGCAAATAGGTGGGGAAACAGTGGCAGACTTTATTTTGGGGGTCTCCAAAATTACTGCAGATGGTGACAGCAGCCATGAAAGTAAAAGACGCTTACTCCTTGGAAGGAAAGTTAGGACCAACCTAGATAGCATATTGAAAAGCAGAGATATTACTTTGCCAGCAGTGATAGACTTCCAGTTGAGCTATTCCAGATCCTGAAAGATTATGCTGTGAAATGCTGCACTCAATATGCAATATGCACTCAATATGCAATATGCCAGCTCCCAGCATCTCCCCCTTTTTTATTTCTTAAAATAGCCAGATGCAGCTCAGTCGCGAGCTTCTGAATGTTCTGCCGAAGAATCCTGACAATACAAGGAAGAATGATTATGAGAAGCAAAATTAAAGCACCAGCAGTGACGTACACAAGGATATCATACAGGATGTTTTTTCCTGAAATGAAGTTAGAGAAAGTGTGAAAAAAATCATTAGCTGCTCCAGCGGCGGTAAAATCCAGTCGAGAGTGTTCCAGGGTCTGTATTTGATTATGAAGTTTTCCTAAGTCCAGGCCAATGTCAGAGTTGTTCCAAACACCTGAAATACGATTTGTAATTTTTTTCCCATTTAATCTGTCTCGTTTACCTTTAAAGATGTCACGCATATCCACCAGTAATCAGCATGGCAAGACAGAGCCATTTTCACTTTTAAAGCCTGTAACTCAGTCCCAATATGCATTATTGCCTCTTCCAAGGCATCTACCCTCATCTCCAACTTTCTATCTATAGCTTCCTGTGTTGCTAGAGTTAAAGAAACATTTTTAGACATGGTATCAACATATTGGGCAGTATGCACTTGTTGAGTCAATGATATTGCTCCCGCAGTAACAGAAGTAATTGCTGCTATTAAAGCTGATATTCCTAAAATAAGTAAGCCCACAAATCGTCGTGATCACATTAAATCTTGTAGTTGTTGTAACACAGCAAGACTATAGTTATATCAATAAGTGGTTACATCATAAGATAAGGTGGATGTTGTAACACTACAAAGGAGCAAACATTATATTGAGGGTTTAAACAAGATGAGAGCATACATTGTTCACAAGTCACTACATTGGGTCCACCAGTGAAAGTCATATGTACGTTAAGTTTTCCAGAATCGTTGGTAAAGAGAAAAACATAAGGAGAGGGTAGACAAGCCAAAACAGCATAAGTAGAATTATTTTCTGGTTGGAGTTCGTGCTGCAGCAGCCCCGTCGGTCTCGCCGGGATCTCGATGTTGAACTTGCCTCCCCTTCCGGTGGGCTCCTCTTTTGTGATCAAAGCAATGGGGCAACCGAATGTCTGGGGGACTGCAACATGGCGAATCAGTCTGTCTGGGATCTAAATTGGAGAATCTGCATCCTGTGGAAAAATACAAGCACATCCTCGACCACTAGTTAATAATGGGTCAGGACCCTTCCATTGTCCTGAGAGGAGGTCCTTCCATTTGACTAATGGTTTTGCATTCAATTCCTCTGGGCACCAATGGTGAAGCATTGCAGTAGTTCCGGCTGAATCAGTATTTAAAATATTTATTACGAAAAGAGCACATTGCAAGATTTGATGGGGGGAACTATACTTAAACTCCCATTCTTTTAGTTTTTGAATTTGGATTTTTAATGTTTGATGCACTCTTTCAACAATGGCCTGTCCCTGGGGATTATAAGGGATGCTTGCATTATGTTTAATTTGAAACTTTATACAAAATTCCTGAAAAGACTTAGAAGTGTAAGCAGGAGCATTGTCAGTTTTCAAAGCTTTTGGCAGGCCCAAATATGAAAAACAAGTAAAGAGATGTTGTATTACATCTTTAATTGCTTCCCCTGTACGAGCAGTTGCAATAATAACATGAGAAAAGGTGTCTACAGTTACATGAACAAAGGACAGTTTTCCAAATGAATAAACATGAGTTACATCCATTTGCCAGAGTACATTAGGTTTGAGACCGTGAGGATTAACTCCCATAGGTAGACTATTATAAACAGTGGGGCAGTGTAAGCAAGAACGCACAATCTCTCAAGCAGTCTCTCTGGGAATTTGGAATTGATATTTTAAAGCAGTAGCATATTGATGATGAAGTGAGTGAGAGGCTCTGGCCTCCTCAATCACAGTAGCCATTTCATTTCTGGTTAACAAGTCAGCCAAATCAGTAAAGGCATTTAAAGGGCTGGGCAATCCGGAATGAGCCCGAATGTGTCCAGTGAAAAATATTGTATTTCTTTTCCAAATTTGTTGCTGTAATTTAGTTAACAAATGAAATATGGTAGTTTTATTTTCAGGCAAAACCACAGTTTTAATGTGTGGAAACAACCTGACAATATACTGAGAATCAGAATAAAGGTTAAATTCCTCATCTGCAAACATAGCAAAAGCCTCTATGACTGCTGTTATTTCAGCTCTTTGAGCTGAAGTTTCCTGTGTTTCTAAAACCTTTTGGTGATTTTTAGTAACTATGGAGGCTTTACTGTTTGCTGACCCATCAGTAAAAACTATTTGAGCATTTGGAATAGGAGATTGTTTACATCTGACAGGAAAAATAACTGGATGTCTGGATATAAAATTCAGCAAAACATGTGAAGGTAAATGATGCAAAAATTTGACCAAAATAGTTTCCTATAGCAATCTGTCAATTTTCAAACATTAGAAGAACATCAATTTGTTCTTTATTATATGGAATTACAATTTCTGATGGCTCTTTACCAAATAATTCAATGCTCTGCTTTTTTACTTTAATATCAAAGTAGCTATCAATCCTGGATAAGAAGCTGCTACTTTTTTACTTTGAGCAGGAAGATGGACCCACTCTAGGGGGCCGTTTTGCCGTAAAACCAATTTTTTGTCTGGCTACCCCAATTACATCTATGGCGGTTTTATGGCAAAGGAATTGTCAAGCAGTTGTCAATTTAATTTTTTTTTAATTTTTAAAATTTCCTTTTTAACAACATAAATTTAGAGATATGTTAATTTAGGTCTAATGTTTAGTTTAGGTCTCTGTATAAATTTAAATAATAAATGTATAACCTCCTTATCTCAGTTTGGTATACAGATATACCTAAATGCAAAATGTATTTATATATGTATTTATATATAGCAAGAAGTATAAACTTATTGACATATAATATATGTAAATCAATATACTTGAATTAATCTTTATAATTAATATATTAATTAACATATATTACAGCAATACAACATGTACACAGCTAATACCAACCAACACACACCAATGTACTGCAATAATACATGTCACACATACACAATATAATTATACAGTATATAGAACATATATCATCACAGCACATCAATCCATACCAATTAATATCAGCCACACACACATTATATTACTGCAATATATATTTAATTATACAGTATATATATAATATGCATATATAGTATACATATTAATTTATATACAAATTAAGTATAGATCTATAAATAGAATTAGGTATACCTTTATTATATCCATACCTAATTAGGCAAACTGTAATTAGGCAAATATATTTATATTATGTATTTATAACAATATATAAAGTATTGTTAATTGTACCTCCTGTTGATAACTAAGAAATTGCGAAAACCCTTCTCTGAGTATCTCCTATTTGAGACAGCACGTCCCTCCCCCATAGGGTAAAGGGAACCGTAGGAACTACATAGGGTTGGAAAGTTCCACAGGTATCCTCAAACTACCAATCTAACATTTTTTAACTTTTAACTACTGTGGGGGCTTGAGGGCAAATGAAATAAAATTTGACCCCTGAACTCTATCAGGGCAACTTGCCAATCATCACTATTTTGTTAAAGACTTGTAGTTGATCCTTATTGAATGGAATTATTATATTTGCTACTTCTTTTCTAAAAACTTCCACACTTCTTTTTTCCTCCTTTTATAATTAATTGTGCCACCGAGCTGGGATAAGATAAAACTACTTTTCTTGGGGTCACTGGTAGATGGAACCAATGGGTCTTTTTGTCACAAGCACCTTGTAGGTGTATGTTTTGTGGCAAGAGTAATTAAATCTCATCTTCTGGTAATATTAATCCTAATTAACTGATCATTTAAAGTCTCATCTACTTTAACAAGAGCCGGCTCTGTCTCATTAGTCAACTTTCTCTTAGAACTGAAATTAGGATCGCTTTTTAAGCAATCAAACAAAGGCTTTAAATTTGCAGTAGTCAGTTTTAAATGTGGGCGTATCCAATTAATGTTCCCTAATAATTTTTGGAAAGCATTTAAAGTTAGTAAACAATCTCTCCACAGCTTCAAAGGGGCATTATCAGTTTTCAAAAGTTTTGGCAGACCTAAATATGAGAAGCAAGTAAAGAGGTGTTGCACATCTTTATAGGCTTCTCCAGTTATCATTTTGTAACCTAAATCTGGTCTATAGCTTTTTAGATGACAAGCAACTATCTAATCTTTGCTTGAATACTTCCAGCAATGGGGAACTCACTACTCTTCAAGGTTTTAAACTCTCCCTCACCTTTTTCTCTACAGCATTTCCACCCCGCATACCACTTTCTCTAATCCCACCAACTCATTTTCAGTAGTATATGTTGGCCAGGAGCTGGGTCAGTCTTTCCCAGCAATGTTGAGACGTCTGTTCCTGTGTCTAATAGCCCTGACATTTTATTTTCTTGAATTAAAAGATCTTTTAAAGGCCTTGGAGCTGTAATTTCCTGCACCCAAAAGGCTAGATCACTAGATCTAAATGCTCTGTGGCTCTTAGCTTGAGAAGTCAAGTTTTTTCCTGTCTGATAAGGTAAAAGCAAAAACTGTGTTATTCTTTGACCTTTATTAATTTGCACAGTTTTGGTAGGCGGCGAGATCAAAACTTTAATTTCTCCAATATAATCAGAATCTACTACACCATGCACCACCAAAATTTTTTGAAAAGAAAGCAAACTATGTCTCAGCACAAATCTTACAAGGCAGGGGGCCAGCCACTCCCGTTGGAATCTGAGCAACCAGCACGTCAGGGGTTAATATTGTTGCTAAATCCCCTTACCATTCTGCTTTTCTCTTAGCCTGCGTGAGACCCCCACTGTGGGGGTTTTCTCCCAGGAGCACGCTCTGCATATTGTGCATGCAGTCTGTTTTAAAAGCTCCACTGTTGAAAAAACTTTTTATCTTCCTCAGGCTTAGGCGACACTTTGAGAGGCTTTGGGGGCAAAGTGGGAAACTCTTGGGCCCTGGAAGGCACAAACGGAGGCGGCAGTGATGGCCTTAAATCAGAAAGTGGTGGATAAGTTTTTTTTGTTTTGTTTTGTTTTTTAAGGTTTGCGCAGAGGGGAAGGGAGCTCTCCAGGGTGCCTGGTCGCAGCGTCTCTTACAGTCTCTCTCTCTCTCTCCCTCTCTTCCTGCCTTTCTTACTTTTCTCTCCCCCTTCCTTTTTCGCTACCCTTCTCTTTCCTTTGTTTCTTTCCCTTTACCCCCTTTCTCTCTTTTTCTTCCCTCCTCCCTCTCTTTCTCTCTGTATCTCTTTTTCTAACTTCCTTTCTTCCTTTCTCTATCTTGATGCGTTCCCTGATACCTTCCTTCTCTGTTCCTCTCTCCTTTTCACTTTTTAGCTCTTTCTCTATTTTCTTTCCTTTTTTCTTTTTCACTTTTTTTTTCTTTTTATTTCTCTCTCTCTCTCTCTCTCTTTTTTTTTTTTCGCCTGGGTGAGGCCCCCTTGAGGGGGTTTTCTGCAAGGAGCAGGCTCTGTATATTGTGTATTTTTTAAAAGCTCCTTTGTTTAAAAGAAATCTTTTTTATCTTTTTCAGCCTTAGGCAATGCTCTGGGAGACTTTGGATGTAAACTGGGGAATTCTTAGGCCCTGGGAGGTGCAAGCAGAGGTGGGGTAGTCTCCTTAAATCAGAAATTGTTGGATAAATTTTTAAAGATTTGTGTAGAGGAAGAGGGGGCTCGTCAGGGAGCCCGGCCGCAGCGTCCTGTAAGCCCTCTCCTTCCTCGGGTGGTAGAGCACAGTCTCCCTCCTTTCCTTCGTCAAGGGCAGAAAATATGATCTGCGCAGAAGGTGGAGACCCACTACCATCCACTGCTATAGCCTCTCCCATAGGCTATCCCACAGCCTCATGACGAGGGTCCAGAACATTTTAAATCATATTTATAGGATAAGTTTTTAGTTGTTTTTTTACCTTCACCCAAGTATCTAAATTAACAATACCCTTTTCTGGAAACCAAGGACACTGTTCTTGTACAAATGAAAAAAATGATTGAATGGTGAATTTTTTAACTTTGATTCCTCTCTTACTTAATAACTGCAAAATTACTCCTATAAAGAACTGTCTTTCATTTGATTTAGTGTTACCCATCTCAGAAAATTAAATATAGTAGAAGATATAGTTTTAGTTTTCAAAGATCAAGTTTCTTTCAACCTTTTAACTCTAGAAACCGGGTTTTCTCTCAAACCCCTTTGACACTTTCAATAAAAAACGGGTTTTGTCTCAAACCCCTTTAACACTTTCAATAAAAAACGGGTTTTCTCTCAAACCTCTTTAACACTTCCCACCACTACTCGCCCTGTCTGTCCTACAGGGGGGTCCGCGGCACCCTGGGTGGGGGCCTATCCGTCCCGTAAATTCAACACTTTCTCAACACTTTTTCTGAGGTACCTACCTTCGAATTAGCCTGTTCGGGCGCCACCTGCCGGGGTCCAGCCCTGGCTCATCCAGGGTATTCGAAGGAGAGACGGCATCGGCGACCTATTTATTTAAATATTCATCAAAGATATTAAGAGTAATAGAATGAGGATAGCTCAGTGAAGAAATTCAGTGGAGAAAAGAGGCTGAATAATTCAGCCAGAAAGTGAGAGAAAGAACGGGGGAGACCAAGTTTCAGTGAACAAGGCCCGCACTCTATTTTCCAAAGTAGTTTTTATACCTTAAGTTATGCATAGAGGATAAAGGGGGAAGGGGAAGAGTCATGCAGTAAGCCAGGCTTTCTTCCTGCAAACTTATCATATGCAAAAGTTTAGGTGATTTGCATCATCTTCTGGCCCAGAGGCCTGTTAACATTTTAAGACCCTTTCTTCAGAAAACTTATTTTTCTCTAAAGGTGATTAGTCAAGCGCCACCCTCCAAAAGCATTAGATAAAGTTGCATTCCTACAGAGCAAAGGTGTGATGGGCCATAACAAGACAAAGAATTAACTCAAGGGTCCAAGGTTACAAACACTGCCAGGGATCCAGCAGGTAAGGGATATGGAGACTTAGCAGCAAACATTGGCCCAACAAGTGAAAAACCCTTCACCAATACAATTTCTAATCAATCTTTTAACTGCTCAAAGGAGTCTGTATTTAGACAGTTTAGAACATCTCCTGCCTCTCACAGTTGGGAGGCTCTGAGCAATCACATGTGGCCAGAACAACCTATTCAGGCAGGCTAGAGGACTTCCAAAGGAGTTTGTAGGTTGAAACACTATCACACCCAGGAACTTTATTAACTGGACTGTAAGTTAAATCTTTTTTTCAGAGAGAGGTAGTGGGGGACAGCCCCCCGTAAAGTCAGAGGTGTAGGTGAGAGCACAAAGCAGAAAGTAGGCAGACTCTGGTTTTGGGGGTAGATGCTCGAGAATTTCCAGGGGGACTCCTGAGGCTCGATCCCGCCTTTGCGTATGCCAAGCCTCCTTCCTCATGACCTTTGCCACGGGCAGAGTTCCTCACGCTGGCTCCTGGCAGTGATAGACTTCCAGTTGAGCTATTCAAGATCCTGAAAGATTATGCTGTGAAAGTGCTGCACTCAATATGCAATATGCAATATGCACTCAATATGCAATATGCCAGCTCCCAGCACACAAGTGTATGTCCATTGAATCTGTGATGCCATCCAACCATCTCATCCTCTGTCATCCCCTTCTCCTCCTGACTTCAATCTTGTCCAGCATCAGGGTTTTTTCAAGTAAGTCACTTCTTCACATGAGGTAGCCAAAAGATTGGAATTTCAGCCTCAGCATCAGTCCTTCCAAGGAACACCCAGGACTGATCACCTTTAGGATGGACTGGTTGGATCTCCTTGCAGTCCAAGAGTCTCTCAAGAGTCTTCTCCAACACCACATTTCAAAAGCATCAATTTTTTGGTGCTCAGCTTTCTTGAGAGTCCAACTCTCACAACCATACATGACTACTGGAAAAACCATAGCTTTGACTAAATGGTCCTTTGTTGGCAAAGTAATGTCTCTGCTTTTGAATATGCTGTCTAGCTTGGTCATAACTTTTCTTCCAAGGACCAATTGTCTTTTAATTTCATGGTTACAGTCACCATCTGCAGGGATTTGGGAGCCCCCAAAAATAAAGTCTACCACTGTTTCCACTGTTTCCCCATCTATTTGCCTTGAAGTGATGGGACCAGATGCCAAGATCTTCGTTTTCTGAATGTTGAGGTTTAAGCCAACTTTTTCACTCTCCCCTTTCACTTTCATCAAGAGGCTCTTTAGTTCTTCAATTTCTGCCATAAGTGTGGTGTCATCTGCATATTTGAGGTGATCAATATTTCTCCCGGCAATCGTCATCCCAGCTTGTGCTTCATGCAGCCAGCGTTTCTCATGATGCACTCTGCATGTATGTTAAATAAGCAGGGTGACAATATACAGCCTTGACGTACTCCTTTCCTGGTTTGGAACCAGTCTGTTGTTCCATGTCCGGTTCTAACTGTTGCTTTATGACCTGCATATAGATTTCTCAGGAGGCAGGACAGGTGTTCTGGTATTCCCACCTCTTCAGAATTTTCCAGAGATTGTTGTGATCCATGCCATCAAAGCGCTTTGGCATAGTCAATAAAGCAAGAGGATGTTTTCTGCAACTCTCTTGCTTTTATGGTGATCCAGTGGATACTGGAAGCATCCTCCCTACTGTGCACTGCCTGTTCTCACATCTGTGTATTGCCTTTGTCTCTGCTGTGTTTGTCACTGTTCTGGTTTGTTCCTTCTTTGTTTGCTCTCACTCTTATACCCAGGAGAGAAGTCCTCTTGTCTTTGCTTTCAGCCTCTGACTTAATTCATCAGCATCATAGCACTAAGGTCTCTCCATGTTCTGGAGAATAATAACATCTCAACTGTTTTTCTTTTTCTGGCTGATTCGATTTCCATTGAATATGCATACTATTGAAATCCAAAAACATTATTTGTTCATCCTTAGTTGAAACATGTATTTCACATGAGCTAGGTACAAATGAGACTCTGAGGACAAAAGTTCCAGGAAACAGACCCTCAGCTGTGAATCATCTAAGCTAGTAGAGAGGAAGATATTTTGAAGTGAGTTTGTACTTGAAAATTGCCTTCCCTGTTGTCGAATGAGAGAGTCCAGTTTTCCAAATAATCGCATTTATTTTTGATTTTCAAATGCCTATTCCTCAATATTAAGTGTAGCTTCCCCCTAGCACAAATGTTTGTGTACATGGGGGCAGATCTTTTATCTCCTAGATTGTGATACATGTAACCCAAATCTCTAAATTTCGTCTTCTGAGGATGCAAGTCCAAATGCATGTTAGTCTGGGCCCTAATCTGTGTGTCAGTAATCAGAGGAGAATATAGAAATGTCTGGGCAGTTCAGTTCAGTCGCTCCGTCATGTCTGACTCTTTTGAACCCCGTGGACTGCAGCACACCAGGCTTCCCTGTCCATCTTCACCTCTGGGAGCTTACTCAAACTCATGTCGATTGAGTCAGTGATGCCATTCAACCATATCATCGTCTGTCGTCCCCTTCTTCTCCAGCCTTCCATCTTTCCCAGCATCCAGTCTTTTCCTGTGAGTCAGTTCTTAACATAAGATGGCCAAAGAATGGGAGTTTCAGCATCAGTCCTTCCAGTGAATATTCAGGACTGATTACTTTAGGATGGACCGGTTGCATCTCCTGGCAGCCCAAGGGACTCTCAAGAGTCTTCTCCAACACCACAGTTCAAAAGCATCAATCCTTCAGCATTCACCTTTGTTTACAGTCCAACTCTCACATCCATACAAGACTACTGGAAAAACCATAGCCTTGACTAGATAGACCTTTGTCAGCAAAGGAATGTCTCTGCTTTTTAATATGCTGTCTAGATGGGTCATAGCTTTTCTTCCAAGGAACCAGCGTCTTTTCATTTCATGGCTGCCATCACCATCTGTAGTGATTTTGGAGCCCCCCAAAATAAAATCTGTCACTGTTTCCCTACCCATTTATCATGATATTAGTTTTCTGAATGTTGAGTTTTAAGCCAACTTTTTCACTCTCTCCTTCCACTTTCATCAAGAGGCTCTTTAGTTCTTCTTCACTTTCTGTGAAGAGAAAGATCTGGACAGGAGAAGTCGAATTGTCAGAAACCTGGTCCCAATGTCATGATCCCCATTTGGGGTCGATAAGGCAGGGATGTCTCTGTGTCTCTGCATCAAAATGACAGTTTCTTCTTCCTTTTCACAGAGGAGATCCAAAAATTAAGATTGAGGAGAATCTCCAGTAGGTGTGGAAGATGGCTGGTCATTACGGATGGCTGAGAGCCTGCCGACTCTTTCAAGACCCGAAAGTGAGCAAGCAAAAGCCGGGACCTGGGCAGCAGATGGGTCCCCTACCACAGGAGAAAGACTCCATGGTGAGTGGAGGCGTGGACCCTCAGGGAATCTGTGGGTGGCATGGACTGCAGAGACAGGGTTTAGACCTGGAATATTCTGGGTCCATAACTCATTAGTGCATTCACATCCAAAGATAGCTGCCTCGACCTCTCTCCCCAGCAGATCGGGCCACTCAGAGCCTGGGAGGGACCATCGGGGCTCCTCGGGGTTATGTCTGCCCTGGCTTCATCCAGATCTTTCAATGGGGCTCTTACAGTTCACCTTAGACTGCCAGCCCCTCCTCCTCTGATGCTCCCGATGAGGGCTTTGGGAATCACAAGATTGTAACTACTCTGGCACCTGAGGGACCACGTTCTTTCTCCAGAACCAGCATGCAACACTCTCCATCCGTCCTTTCATTCCCTTTGGCCTCATGCCTGTGGCTTCTGATGACTCACTGGCCTAGTTCTCCTCCACCCACAGGTGAAGTGTACGGACTGTGGAGCATTTGGGCACACAGCAAGGAGCCTCAGGTGCCCCATGAAGCGCTGGCAAGGGGCGTTGGTCCCCCTGCCTTTGGGTCCAGATTCGATAAGGAGAACCTGGCGTGGAAGCTGCAGGACCCACCGACCCCAGGGACCCCTAACACGGCTGAGAGAGAGGAAGAGGAAAGGCAGAGGTGAGCGGCAAGGAGGTGGGACACAAGGTCTGTGCTGTAATCTGGAGAAGGTTCCTCTCCTTGTCGACACTGTGCTGAGCCATCTCTAGAAAGGGCAGGGAAACTGGGGAGACAGAGACAGGAGCCACGTCCTCAGGGGCCACACTCGGGAGCTCACACTAGGCCCTGAAGTCACTAAGGAGAGTGTGGAACACTCACAACTTTGCAGCTGACCGGCCTCAAAGCCCTGGAGGGGTCTCTGGAGATGGGGAAGGACATGGGGGGGCGGGGATCTGCACAAAGGCAGAGGAGTTCAGGTCCTGTGTCACTCCCAAACTAGAAAAGAGGCTGGGCCACAGCACCGATGGTCCCAACTGTGGCAAGGACACTGGATTTCTGACACTTGACATGTTTGTGTTACAGGAAAGAGGAGCAACAGAGGGAGCTCCTAAAGCGATTTCCCAGGAGGCCCCACAGTCGGCAGCCACAGAGCTGGAAGGAGGAGCCGGAGCCTGGCCTCTGCCTGAGGGTCAGTTTCTGCTGGGCCCCCTCTTTAATCCACTGGCCTCAGTCTTGTCTGTGGGAGGAAACGGTCATGTTCTTTCCTGACCAAAGTCATCATTTATTTTTCAGAGGCCATTTTTCATGGTGCTTTGATTTTGCATTCTTACACTAATGTCTGGTGAGATGCTGGCAGGGACATGGAAGTGATTTTATCAGCAGCTTCCAGAATGGAATCCTTTAAGTTAGAACAGGAGTCTGTAAATTGTGATTCATCCTCCAAAACTGGACATGAAAACTCATTTTGCCATCAAGGCGCCTGCAAATCACCAATCTATGTACAGTCTGGAGAAGAAGGTCTACCAAAAGCTTGCTTCCCCTTACTTAACAAGAGACATGGTTAGAACATTTCCATTTGCCATTGGATGTATAAATGTATCAAGGTCACACGAGCACCCTGATGTTGAGGATCTTATCATATAAAATTAATGCCTGTGAGATGTTTTACGGAATGGAGAGAAGATTCTCACACCTGGCCTCTCTGTGTGTGGTCTTCTCTTACAGCACCCAAACATGCCCGTGCTTATCCACACATCCAAGAGGAAATCCTTCCAGGAAACAGATCACTCAAGAGGGTCACCCACGAGGAGAGATGATGTGAAATCCAGCCTCCCTGCGGTGCCTCTCATCAGCAGGAATTTGGCCCCGGCCTCCAAGGGCCGCATTGAGGCTCCAGGCAAGAGATGTGTGCAGACCCCCAGCCTGACATGTGTGAACCCCCCAAAGAAACCTAGACTCAGCCCCGTCCATACTTCCCAGCAGAGCACTCCGACAGCAGATCTGGGGGCCTTCCTGAATCTCCCTCCTCCACCTATTACAGCTGGACATGGACTGAGAGTGGCCGCCCATGTATCCATGGAGACACCTGCACAGGGGCAGCGCTTTGACCTCCAGCCTCCAGTGGACAGATCTCCCTCCAGGAGTGTGCGCGCCGTCTCCGCAGCCGACCCCCCACCCATCATCCGCGTCCCGGCCCAGCCTCTGAGGATGCTCTTCCTGAGAGACGGCCAAAGCTGCTGGAGCTGCTGGTACATGGCGCCCCCGTCTCCGCAGCCTACGGAGCGGCCAGCCCCTCCTGCTCAGAGCCCGTCCATCGACCAGGAGCCAGATGGACACGCTGTGCCCAGGCCCCCGAGCACCCTCTATGATGACCTCCAGGTGTCTTCTTCCTCAGAAGAAAGTGACTGGGACGAAGACACCAGTGGAAACTGAGACTCATCCTCCAGCGCCTGGTGCCCTGACGTGACTGTGACTCTGGCGGGTGGGCTGGGTGTTAGAGGGAGCAGCTGTTCCCAGTGAAGCAGGACTCCCCACCCTGGTGGGCGAGACAGCAGTGAGACCGGACCACCCTGGGGACACACAGCTGCACACACTGCCCTCTCTCCTCATGGAATCCGAGTCTGTCCCATGGCACTCATCCAACCGAATGTCAAGCTGTCAACCTAAAACTAGTATAAGTAATTGAGGCAAATTCTAGGACTGACTTTCAACCATTGGGTAGATAGGAAGTGATGGTAGTATTTGTAGTTGATGATGGTAGTGTCTGTGTTGGATGGTAGTATCTGTATCTGAACATTTGGAACCTGTCTAAGGAGCCTGACTCTGCTCTGCAGAAAGTCAGCCATGCCCTGTCCTGACAGAAGTCTAGTGGTCTCTGTGGAGTCTTGCACTATAAATCACAGTGGGGAAAATTCCCATGGCTGTCCTTATCAAGTGTCATTAAATGTTACTACAAAGCTTTGCTTTGAAATATTTCTTTCTGTGTTTTCAGAATAAACAAGAAAAATTACAGTCCTCTCAAGAGATGTAGAAAGATCATTTGGTCACATTCAACACCCTGGTCAGGCAGGCCCTGCACCCAGCCCCTGCAGGGCCTTCCTTCTGCCCTAAATCAAATCAGCAATAGGTCAAGATCCATTTCATATGTATATGTAATTACATGCTGTTGAATGTAATATGCTAGTAGTTTATTAAGATCTTTTGTATTTATGCTCATCAGGACATTTTTGATTTTGTTATTATATATCATGTGACTTTGTTATCCTGGAATGCTACGCTTAGTGGCTCAGTCGTGTGTAACTCTTTTGGACCCCATGGACTGCAGCCCACCAGACTCCTCTGTCCATGGGGATTCTCCAGGCAAGCATCCTGGCGTGGGTTGTCATGCCCTTCTCCAGGGGATCTTCCCAACCCAGGGACTGAACCCAGGCCTCCTGCACTGCAGGCAAATTCTTTACAGACTGAGCCACTAGGGAAGCCCTATTATGTCATCCTGGTATGAAAAACTAGTTGGAATCAGTTGCCACCTTGCTTCTGAATGATACTTTTGGTAGGATTGATATACTGTCTCCCACAAATTTTTTAAAGTTTACCAGTGAAAAAGTGAATTTTAATAAAGTTTTAACATAGAAAACATTTTGTGTGTGGTTTTTATCTCTAAGCCTTGACGATCATCTTAATACTATTTTGACTCAAGATAGATCTTGTAATGGAGGGGAAAGAGGAGCATGGGAGGACTGTATGAAAAAAACAGAATCAGGGCCTCCCAGATCCCCGGGGCCACTTATGCATGTTGACAATGCCCCCGTGTCAGTCCCCTGTTTGGAAAATGTGGTCAGCCTGTGGAGTGCCTACAGCCACAGGAATCCCCAGAATCACCTCAGCCCTCATCCTCAGGTGCCCTGTGCCAGCTCTTCCTCCTGAAACCTGGGAGTCCAGACAGCAGGCTTCTGAGTATCTCAGCAGGGGGCTACAGGCAAGTGACAGGGACTGTTGCTCCTGGACCAAGAAGGGCCAGCAGAAGGCAGCAGAAGTGGTTCAAGAACTCCCTGACCAACCAGGTACTTATCTACCCTTGCTAAGGCTGAGGGTCACCACCCCCTTGTCTCTCAGTGCAGTGAGCGAAAGTTGCTCAGTTGTGTCCAAGTCTTTGCGACCCCATGGACTGTGTACTCCGTGGAATTCTCCAGGCAAGCATATTGGAGTGGGAGGCCTTTCTCTTCTCCAGGGGATCATCTCAACCCAGGGATGGAACCCAGGTCTCCCTCATTGCAGACAGATTCTTTACCTGCTGAGTCACAAGGGATGCACTGAGGCATGGATAATGTAATTTTTAAGTACTTCTTTTTCTAGGGTATCTTTGGGTTACAATAGTACATGTTTTATTTCTATAAAAATAGATTTCAACTCTGGCAAGCCATAAAACTTACCACCACCAAGAACTGGGTTTTTCTTTTACTGTCCTGTGGGCCTCTTTTACTGCTACCCTCAGAAACCTGCTGCTCTGTTCTGTGAATGTGTGTTTATTCTTGTGTCGTTTGCTATCTCTTAATAATCTTTTGTACTTATTCCCTCTTTATCTTTGCATTTAGTGTTCCACATATGAGTTAATTTATAAGGTATTTCTCTTTTCAGAAGGTGTCTTCAAGATGTTGTTAGATCAAAGGTGATACTTAACCTTGATTGGATTAATACAACCTCGTCAAGGTCAGGTGATGTGGGAGCAGACTCAAAGGCAGCAGGAAAGGGAAATGACTCCTCTGACTCTCCTTAGCCACTTTCAAAGGTGCACAGAGTGTCCTTCACTGACATTCTGAGCCTTTACTGACAGGTAAGTGGTATGTGGCTGGGATTAAGGCTGATTTAAATTTGGTGGTGTGTGTCCATCAGAGAAATGGGACAGTAGACAAAAGAGGTACCGATGTGGTCTAGGTGATGGGGTATTGATACTTTAATGTTTACAGTTCATGATTTTTGTAGGGTGATTTTCTTGAAGAGATGTCTAGTCTTTCCCATTCTGTTGTTTTCCTCTCTTTCTTTGCACTGATAGCTGAGGAAGGCTTTCTTATCTCTCCTTGCTATTCTCTGGAACTCTGCATTCAGATGCTTATATCTTTCCTTTTCTCCTTTGCTTTTGGCTTCTCTTCTTTTCACAGCTATTTGGAAGGCCTCCTCTGACAGTCATTTTTTTGCATTTCTTTTCCATGGGGATGGTCTTGATCCCTGTCTCCTGTACAATGTCAGGAACCTCTTTCCATAGTTCCTCAGGCACTCTGCCTGTCAGATCTAGTCCCTTAAATATATTTCTCCCTTCCACTGTATAATCATAACAGATTTGATTGAGGCCATACCTGAATGGTCTAGTGGTTTTCCCCACTTTCTTCACTTTAAGTCTGAATTTGGCAAGAAGGAGTTCATGATCTGAGCCACAGTCAGCTCCCATTTTTGTTTTTGCTGACTGTAAAGAGTGTCTCCATCTTTGGCTGCAAAGAATAGAATCAGTCTGATTTTGGTGTTGACCATTTGGTGATGTCCATGTGTAGAGTCTTATCTTGTTTTGTTGGAAGAGGGTGTCTGTTATGACCAGTGCGTTCTCTTGGCAAAACTCTATCAGCCTTTGCCCTGCTTCATTCTGTACACCAAGTCCAAATTTGCCTGTTACTTCAGGTGTTTGTTGACTTCCTACTTTTGGATTACAGTTCCCTATAATTAAAAGGACATGTTTTTTGGGTGTTAGTTCTAAGAGGTCTTGTAGGTCTTCATAGAACCATTCAACTTCACCTTCCTCAACCTTACTGGTTGGGGCCTAGGCTTGGATTATCGTGATATTGAATGGTTTGCCTTGGAAACGAACAGAGATTATGCTGTCGTTTTTGATATTGCATCCAAGTACTGCATTTTGGACGCTTTTGTTGACCATGGTGGCGACTCCATTTCTTCTAAGGGATTCCTGCCAACAGTAGTAGATATAATGGTCATCTGAGTTAAATTCACCCATTCCAGTGCATTTTAGTTCACTGATTCCGAGAATGTCAATGTTCACTCTTGCCATCTCCTGTTGGACCACTTCCTATTTGCCTTGATTCATGGACCTGACATTCCAGGTTCCTATGCAATATTGCTCTTTACAGCATCGGAGCTTGCTTCTATCACTGGTAACATCCACAACTGGGTATTTTTTTGCTTTGGTTCCATCCCTTCCCTCTTTCTGGAGTTATTTCTCTAAGGATCTCCGGTAGCATATTGGGCACCTACCAGCCTGGGGAGTTCCCCTTTCAGTATCCTATCATTTTGCCTTTTCATACTGTTCATGGGATTCTCAAGGCAAGAATACTGACGTGGTTTTCCATTCCCTTCTCCAGTGGACCAATTCTGTCAGACCTCTCCACCATGACCCTCCCGTCTTAGGCAGCCCCACATGGCATGGCTTAGTTTCATTGACTTAGATGAGGTGTGGTCTGTGTGATCAGATTGGCTAGTTTTCTGTGATTGTGTTTTCCATGTGTCTGCCTCTGATGCCCTTTTGCAACACCTACCATCTTCCCTGGGCTTCTCTTACCTTGGACGTGGGGTATGTCTTCACGGCTGCTCCATAAAGTGCAGCCGCTGCTCCTTACCTTGGACGAGGGCTATCTCATTATGGCTGCCCCTCCTGACCTTGAAGATGGAGTAGCTCCTCTCAGCCCTCCTGTGCCCACGCATTTGCCACTCCTCGCATGTGCGGGAGCTCCTCTCAGCCACCAATGGTGTGATCACTCACGTAGAGCCAGACATCTTGGAATGTGAAGTCAAGTGGACCTTAGAAAGCATCACTACGAACAAAGGTAGTGGAGGTGATGGAATTCCAGTTAAGCTATTTCAAATCCTAAAAGATGATGCTGTGAAAGTGCTGCACTCAATATGCCAGCACATTTGGAAAACTCAGCAGTGGGCACAGGACTGGAAAAGGTCAGTTTTCATTCCAATCCCAAAGAAAGGCAATGCCAAAGAATGCTTAAACTAATGCATGATTGCACTCATCTCACATGCTAGTAAAATAATGCTCAAAATTCTCCAATCTAGGCTTCAGCAATACATGAACCATGAACTTACAGTTGTTCAAGCCATTTTTCGAAAAGGCAGAGGAACCTGAGACCAAATTGCCAACATCTGCTGAATCATAGCAAAAGCAAGAGAGTTCCAGAAAAACATCTATTTTGGCTTTATTGACTATGCCAAAGGCTTTGACTGTGTGGATCACAATAAACTGTGGAAAATTCTTCAAGAGATGGGAATACCAGACCACCTTACCTGCCTCTTGAGAAATCTGTATGCAGGTCAGGAAGCAAAAGTTAGAACTCTACACGGAACAACAGACTGTTTCCAAATAGGAAAAGCAAAACGTCAAGGCTGTATATTGTCACCCTGCTTATTTAACTTATATGCAGAGTACATCATGAGAAATGCTGGACTGGAAGAAGCACAAGCTGGAATCAAGATTGCCAGGAGAAATATCAATAACCACAGACATGCAGATGACACCATCCTTATGGCAGAAAGTGAAGAAGAACTAAAAAGCCTCTTGATGAAAGTGAAACAGGAGAGTGAAAAAGTTGGCTTAAACCTCAACTTTAAGAAAATGAAGATCATGGCATCTGGTCCCATCACTTCATGGCAAATAGATGGGGAAATAGTGGAAACAGTGTCAGACTTTACTTTTGGGGGGCTTCCAAATCACTGTAGATGGTGACTGCAGCCATGAAATTAAAAGACACTTACTCCTTGGAAGAAAAGTTATGACCAACCTAGATTGCATATTGAAAAGCAGAGACATTACTTTGCCAACAAAGGTTCATCTAGTCAAGGCTATGGTTTTTCCAGTGGTCATGTATGGACTGTGAAGAAAGCTGAGCACCAAAGAATTGATGATTTTGAACTGTGATGTTGGAGAAGACTCTTGAGAGTCCCTTGGACTGCAAGGAGATCCAACCAGTCCATTCTGAAGGAGATCAACCCTGGGATTTCTTTGGAAGGAAGGATGCTAAAGCTGAAACTCCAGTACTTTGGCCACCTCATGGGAAGAGTTGACTCCTTGGAAAAGACTCTAATTATGGGAGGCATTGAGGTCAGGAGGAGAAGGGGACGACAGAGGATGAGATGGTTGGATGGCATCACTGACTCAATGAATGTGAGTCTGAGTTAACTCCGGGAGTTGGTGATGGACAGGGAGGCCTGGCGTGCTGTGATTCATGGGGCCACAAAGAGTTGGACACAACTGAGCGATTGAACTGAACTGAACTGATAATGAGTGATGAGTCTGGTGGAACACCCAGGCAATCTGGGAGAGAGTTTGAAAACTTCAGCTGGAAAGAAAGTGTTTGTATTCCTACCAAAGATGTTCAGCTGGGCCTGGGCCTAATTTGAGGATGTTTCATCTATGGACACATGGTCCAAGTGTTTGCCTGTCGTAAAGGAAGTGGTTTGTAGGAAGTCAGGGTTACCACATTGATTCTCCCTTCTGCTTATGGATCTGAGGTTTGGTGCATTTTTTGGAGAAAAATCATGAAACATTGAATTCTGTTATAAAATTATTCATTTCTTTTTTTCAACTTTATTTCATGTCTCTCCATCTGTCCCTTTCTCTTTTCAGAATAAAAACCTTCAATCCACGGGTCGCTAAGAATTGGACACAACTGATTGACTGAACAACAACAACCCAACACACATACACCTTTTACAATCGAAAAATGAGAAGGAATTTTGGAAATTAAAATGATCTTTTTTCACTCTCAACATTTTTTTTTTTTTTTGCTACCATTTACAGAGAGAATTGATCCATCCTAAGCAAACTATTGCACAGACCACAAGCAGGTGAGGCTTCATGGGCTAGAGTATTTCTTAATACAGGTAATTCATCAATGTATTCTTGAGTGCAAAGCACCAAAGGATACCAGATAAGGGGCTTCGCAGGTGGCCCTAGTGACAAAGAGCCCATCTGCCAATGCAGGAGATGCAGTTTTGATCCATGGGTCGGGAAGATCCCCTGGAGAAGGGAATGGCAACCCATTCTGGTATGCTTGCCTGGAGAATCCCATGGACAGAGGAGCCTGGTGGGCAACAGTCCATGGGTCACAAACAGTGGGCCACAACTGAGTTACTAAACAACTGGACCTGCTTGGTTAATGAATTCTGAGCAGAACTGATGTTTCCCTTCAGGCCTGGGGCCTTTATTCACCAGCGTCCTGAGAGTGCTTTGCTCAACAGAGGACCAGCAGCACCCACAGTAGTGGCTGCTCCTCGGGGGTGGGGGGTCTGATCAAAGGACCCGGTTCCTCCCAGGTTGGCATCATTTAAGCGAGAATTAACTTTGGCTCTTTGAAGATGCTAAAATCTGGAGGCAATGTCACCACAGCACAGCCTGGAGCATGCTGTCACCTGAGGAGGGCTGCAGGGAAAATACAGGACACCCAGTTTAGCTTGGATTGCCGGTGAGCAACACATAACCTTGTAGGATAAGTATGTCCCGAGTGATGCACAGATCACACTTGAGCTAAAGTATTTGTTGATTTTATGTAATTCAGTAGATACATTAGTTTTCTGGGATTTTTGAATATTTAATAAATCAAGGTCTTTGGAGTCAAACCCACTTGGGCTTGAGTTCAAGTGCTCCTTACATTCAATCTGCACTCCTTTGAACAAATTACTTCATTTCTTAATCCCATCTTGTAAAATGGCCTACCCCTATATATTGCTATAAGGAATATATTTGGGATAAGACATCAAGTTTCATTGTTTTATTAAGGAGGAAGTTCAGTTCAGTTCAGTTCAGGTGCTCAGTCGTGTCTGACTCTTTGTGACCCCATGAATTGCAGCACGCCAGCCCTCCTTGTCCATCACCAACTCCCAGAGTTCACTCAAACTCTTATCCATCGAGTCAGTGATGCCATCCAGCCATCTCATCTCTGTCGTCCCCTTCTCCTCCTGCCCCCAATCTGTCCAAGTTCAAGGTCTTTTCCTTTTTTAAAAAACATTTTTATTTTATTTTTTAACTGTAAAGTATTGTATTGATTTTGCCATATATCAAAATGAATCTGCCACAGGTATATATGTGTTCACCATCCTGAACCCTCCTCTGTCTTCCCTCCCCATACCATCCCTCAGGGTCGTCCCAGTGCACCAGCCCCAAGCATGCAGTATCATGCATCAAACCTGGACTGGTGACTCGTTTCATATATAATATTATACATGTTTCAATGCCATTCTCCTAAATCATCCCACTCTCTCCCTCCTCCCCAGAGTCAAAAAGACTGTTCTATACATCAGTGTCTCTTTTGATGTCTCATATACAGGGTTATTGTTACCATCTTTCTAAATTCCATATATATATGCGTTAGTATACTGTATTGGTGTTTTTCTTTCTGCCTTACTTCAGTCTGTATAGTAGGCTCCAGTTTCATCCACCTCATTACAACTGATTCAAATGTATTCTTTTTAATGGCTGAGTAATACTCCATTGTGTACATGTACCACAGCTTTCTTATCCATTCATCTGCTGATGGACATCTGGGTTGCTTCCTTGTTCTGGCTATTATAAAGAGTGCTGCGATGAACATTGGTGTACACATGTCCCTTTTCCTTCTGGTTTCCTCAGTGTGTATGCCCAGCAGTGGGATTGCTGGATCATAGGACAGTTCTATTTCCAGTTTTTTAAGGAATCTCCACACTGTTCTCCATAGTGGCTGTATTAGTTTGCATTCCCACCAACAGTGTAAGAGGGTTCCCTTTTCTCCACACCCTCTCCAGCATTTACTGCTTGTAGACTTTTGGATCACAGCCATTGTGACTAGTGTGAAATGGTACCTCATAGTGGTTTTGATTTGCATTTCTCTGATAATGAGTGATGTTGCGCATCTTTTCATGTGTTTGTTAGCCATCTGTATGTCTTCTTTGGAGAAATGTCTTTTTAGTTCTTTGGCCCATTTTTTGATTGGGTCATTTATTTTTCTGGAATTGAGCTGTAGGAGTTGCTTGTATATTTTTGAGATTAGTTGTTTGTCAGTTGCTCCATTTGCTATTATTTTCTCCCATTCTGAAGGCTTTCTTTTCACCTTGCTTATAGTTTCCTTTGTTGTGCAGAAGCTTTTAAGTTTAATTAGGTCCCATTTGTTTATTTTTGTTTTTATTTCCAATATTCTGGGAGGTGGGTCATAGAGGATCCTGCTGTGATGTATGTCGGAGAGTGTTTTGTCTATGTTCTCCTCTAGGAGTTTTATAGTCTCTGGTCTTACATTTAGATCTTTAATCAATTTTGAGTTTATTTTTGTGTAAGGTGTTAGAAAGTGTTCTAGTTTCATTCTTTTACAAGTGGTTGACAAGTTTTCCCAGCACCACTTGTTGAAGAGATTGTCTTTAATCCATTGTATATTCTTGCCTCCTTTGTCAGAGATAAGGTGTCCATATGTGCGTGGATTTATCTCTGGGCTTTCTATTTTGTTCCATTGATCTATATTTCTGTGTTTGTGCCAGTACCATACTGTCTTGATAACTGTGGCTTTGTAGTACAGCCTGAAGTCAGGCAGGTTGATTCCACCCGTTACATTCTTCTTTCTCAAGATTGCTTTGGCTATTTGAGGATTTTTGTATTTCCATACAAATTGTGAAATTATTTGTTCTAGCTCTGTGAAGAATACCGTTGGTAGCTTGATAGGGATTGCATTGAATCTATAGATTGCTTTGGGTAGTATACTCATTTTCACTATATTCATTCTTCCAATCCATGTACATTGTATATTTCTCCATCTATTAGTGTCGTCTTTGATTTCTTTCACCAATGTTTTATAGTTTTCTATATATAGGTCTTTATGTTCTTTAGGTAGATATATTCCTAAGTATTTTATTCTTTTCGTTGCAATGGTGAATGGAATTTTTTCCTTAATTTCTCTTTCTGTTTTCTCATTATTAGTGTATAGGAATGCAAGGGATTTCTGTGTGTTGATTTTATATCCTGCAACTTTACTATAGTCATTGATTAGTTCTAGTAATTTTCTGGTGGAGTCTTTAGGGTTTTCTATGTAGAGAATCATGTCATCTGCAAACAGTGAGAGTTTTACTTCTTCTTTTCCATTTTGGATTCCTTTTATTTCTTTTTCTGCTCTGATTGCTGTGGCCAAAACTTCCAAAACTATGTTGAATAGTAATGGTGAAAGTGGGCACCCTTGTCTTGTTCCTGACTTTAGAGGAAATGCTTTCCATTTTTCACCACTGAGGATAATGTTTGCTGTGGGTTTGTCATATATAGTTTTATTATGTTGAGGTATGTTCCTTCTATTTCTGATTTCTGGAGAGTTTTTATCATAAATGGATATTGAATTTTCTCAAAGGCTTTCTCTGCATCTATTGAGATAATCATATGGTTTTTATTTTTCAATTTGTTAATGTGGTGTATTACGTTGATTGATTTATGGATATTGAAGAATCCTTGCATCCCTGGTATAAAGCCCACTTGGTCATAGTGTATGATGTTTTTAATGCGTTGTTGGGTTCTGATTGCTAAAATGTTGTTAAGGATTTTTGCATCTATGTTCATCAGTGATATTGGCCTGTAGTTTTCTTTTTTTGTGGCATCTTTGTCAGGTTTTGGTATTAGGGTGATGGTGGCCTCATAGAATGAGTTTGGAAGTTTACCTTCCTCTGCAATTTTCTGGAAGAGTTTGAGTAGGATAGGTGTTAGCTCTTCTCTAAATTTTTGGTAGAATTCAGCTGTGAAGCCGTCTGGACCTGGGCTTTTGTTTGCTGGAAGATTTCTGATTACAGTTTCAATTTCCGTGCTTGTGATGGGTCTGTTAAGATTTTCTACTTCTTCCTGGTCCAGCTTTGGAAAGTTGTACTTTTCTAAGAATTTGTCCATTTCTTCCACGTTGCCCATTGTATTGGCATATAATTGTTGATACTAGTCTCTTATGATCCTTTGTATTTCTGTGTTGTCTGTTGTGATCTCTCCATTTCCATTTCTAATTTTATGGATTTGATTTTTCTCCCTTTGTTTCTTGATGAGTCTGGCTAATGGTTTGTCAATTTTATTTATCCTTTCAAAGAACCAGCTTTTGGCTTTGTTGATTTTTGCTATGGTCTCTTTTGTTTCTTTTGCATTTATTTTTGCCTTAATTTTTAAGATTTCTTTCCCTCTACTAACCCTGGGGTTCTTCATTTCTTCCTTTTCTAGTTGCTTTAGGTATAGAGTTAGGTTATTTATTTGACGTTTTTCTTGTTTCTTGAGGTATGCCTGTATTGCTACGAACTTTCCCCTTAGGACTGCTTTTACAGTGTCCCACAGGTTTTGGTTTGTTGTGTTTTCATTTTCATTCGTTTCTATGCAAATTTTGATTTCTTCTGTGATTTGTTGGTTATTCAGCAGCGTGTTGTTCAGCCTCCATATGTTGGAATTTTCAATAGTTTTTCTCCTGTAATTGAGATCTAATCTTACTGCATTGTGGTCAGAAAGATGCTTGGAATGATTTCAGTTTTTTTGAATTTACCAAGGCTAGATTTATGACCCAGGATGTGATCTATCCTGGAGAAGGTTCCGTGTCCACTTGAGAAAAAGGTAAAATTCATTGTTTTGGGATGAAATGTCCTATAGATATCAATTAGGTCTAACTGGTCTATTGTATCATTTACAGTTTATGTTCCATGGTTAATTTTCTGTTTAGTTGACCTATCCATAGGTGTGAGTGGGGTATTAAAGTCTCCCACTATTATTGTGTTATTGTTAATTTCTCCCTTCATACATGTTAGCATTTGTCTTACATATTGCAGTGCTCCTATGTTTGGTGCATATATATTTATAATTGTTATATCTTCTTCTTGGATTGATCCTTTGATCATTATGTAGTGACCTTCTTTGTCTCTTTTCACAGCCTTTGTTTTAAAGTCTATTTTATCTGATATGAGTATTGCTACTCCTGCTTTCTTTTGGTCTCCATTTGCATGGAAAATCTTTTTCCAGCCTTTCACTTTCAGTCTGTATGTGTCCCCTGTTTTGAGGTGGGTCTCTTGTAGACAGTGTATGTAGGGGTCTTGTTTTTGTATCCACTCAGCCAGTCTTTGTCTTTTGGTTGGGGCATTCAACCCATTTACGTTTAAGGTAAATATTTATAAGTATGATCCCCTTGCAATTTACTTTATTGTTTTGGGTTCGAATTTATACACCGTTTTTGTGTTTCCTGTCTAGAGAATATCCTTTAGTATTTGTTGGAGAGCTGGTTTGGTGGTGCTGAATTCTCTCAGCTTTTGCTTGTCTGTAAAGCTTTTGATTTCTCCTTCATATTTGAATGAGATCCTTGCTGGGTACAATAATCTGGGCTGTAGGATATTTTCTTTCATCACTTTCAGTATGTCTTGCCATTCCCTCCTGGCTTGAAGAGTTTCTATTGAAAGATCAGCTGTTATCCTTATGGGAATTCCCTTGTGTGTTATTTGTTGTTTTTCCCTTGCTGCTTTTAATATTTGTTCTTTGTGTTTGATCTTTGTTAATTTGATTAATATGTGTCTTGGGGTGTTTCACCTTGGGTTTATCCTGTTTGGGACTCTCTGGGTTTCTTGGACTTGGGTCATTATTTCCTTCCCCATTTTAGGGAAGTTTTCAACTATTATCTCCTCAAGTATTTTCTCATGGTCTTTCTTTTTGTCTTCTTCTTCTGGGACTCCTAGGATTCGAACGTTGGGGTGTTTAACACTGTCCTGGAGGTCTCTGAGATTGTCCTCATTTCTTTTAATTCGTTTTTCTTTTTTCCTCTCTGATTCATTCATTTCTATCATTCTATCTTCTAATTCACTAATCCTATCTTCTGCCTCTGTTATTCTACTATTTTTTGCCTCCAGAGTGTTTTTTTATCTCATTTATTGCATTATTCATTATATATTGACTCTTTTTTATTTCTTCTAGGTCCTTGTTAAACCTTTCTTGTATCTTCTCAATCCTTGTCTCCAGGCTATTTATCTGCTATTCCATTTTGATTTCAAGATTTTGGATCAATTTCACTATCATTATTCGGAATTCTTTATCAGGTAGACTCCCTATCTTTTCCTCTTTTGTTTGATTTGGTGGGCATTTATCCTGTTCCTTTACCTGCTGGGTATTCCTCTGTCTCTTCATCTTGTTTAAATTGCTGAGTTTGGGGTGTCCTTTCTGTATTCTGGCAGTTTGTGGAATTCTCTTTATTGTGGAATTTCCTCACTGTGGGTGGGGTTTACAGGTGGCTTGTCAAGGTTTCTTAGTTGGGGAAGCTTGTGTCGGTGTTCTGGTGGGTGGAGCTGGATTTCTTCTCTCTGGAGTGCAATGAAGTGTCCAGTAATGAGTTATGAGATGTCAATGGTTTTAGAGTAACTTTGGACAGACCCTATATTGGAGCTCAGGGCTGTGTTCCTGTGTTGCTTGAGAATTTGCATGGTATGTCTTGCTCTGGAACTTGTTGGCCCTTGGGTGGTGCTTGGTTTCAGTGTAGGTGTGGAGGTGTTTGATGAGCTCCTGTCAATTAGTGTTCCCTGGAGTCAGGAGTTCTCTGGTGTTCTCAAGGTTTGGACTTAAGCCTCCTGCTTCTGGTTTTCAGTCTTATGTTTACAGTAGTCTCAAGACATCTCCTTCTATACAGCACCATTGATAAAACATCTAGGTTAAAGATTAAAAGTTTCTCCACAGTGAGGGACACCCAGAGAGGTTCACAGATTTACATGGAGAAGAGAAGAGGGAGGAGGTGTTAGAGGTGACCCAAATGATATGAGGTGGAATCAGTAGAGGAGATAGCAAGCTAGCCAGTAATCACTTCCTTATGTGCACTCTACAACTGGACCGCTCAGAGATGTTCACAGAGTTATACAGAGAAGAGAACAGGGAGGAAGGAGACAGAGGTGGCCAGGAGGATAAAAGGGGGGAATCAAAAGGAGAGGGACATATCCAGCCGGTAATCTGTTTCCTAAGTGTTCTCCACCATCTGGAACACACAGAAATTCAGAGTTGGGTAGGGAAGAGAGGGCATAGGGAGGAGACACAGGCGACCTGGTGAGGAAAAAGGAGAGTCCAAAGGGGTAAAGAGCAGTCAAGCCAGTAATCTTGCTCCCAAGTAAAAATGGGTACTGAAGATTGGGTTCTTAAAGGTACAAAATTGATAACAAATACCAAAAGCAAAGATTAAAAATCTAGAGTAGTGTTTGGAATTTCAAAAATACAATATTAAAGTAAAGAAGAAAAAAAGAGAGGAAAAAAAAAACAGAGTCACAAAAAGTATAATATATATATATATATATACACACACACATGAAGTTTGCTTTTAAAAAATAGGATCTTTTTTTTTTTTTTTTGCAAAGTAATAGTAGGTTATAAAAGTGAAAGTTAAATGAGTAATAGATGACTTAAAATTTTTTTTAAATGATCATAAAAATAGTGAAAATATATCTAGGACTTTGTCTGGTGTTGTTGTGGGTAATGTGGGGTCAGTTCATTTTTGGATAGTTCCTTGATCCGGCTTATATTTCTCAAGATCTATAGGCCCCTTCCTATGTAGTCGGTACTAACGACAGGGTTTTAATCTATTGCACCTGTTACTTCTAAGGCGGTTCCCTCTGTTTTAGCTTCTTCTGTTTGCTGGTCTCTTCATTGTCTGATTTCTACCCTGACACAAAGGGGGCGGTGGTGGACACTTTTTTTAGGTTCACTTATTCAGTCATGCTGTGGGGGAGGGAGGGACGCTGGAAACAAATAACACTGGCGTGTGCTCACAGTACCTCAGCCACACTGGGCCTGCCCCTGCTCACGGTGCAGGTACCCTCCCTGCTCACACTGCTCAGGTTCTTGGTTGCTCCACCAGGAACTGTCCGATGCTGGCCCTGGGGTGCATGCACCTCCCAGGTCTAGCTGCTCAGGTTCAGGCACTTGGGTAGTCCTCAGAGGTGCAGACTCTGTTGGGCCTGCGTTTTGTGCCCTTCCCAGATCTGAGTAGCTCAGGTGATGAGGTGTTTGGAGAGCACAGTCACTGCGACTTATTGCCTCCCCCATCCCTGCCACTGGGTTTTCTGGGTGTATAACCGGCGCACCTTCTCAGGTGGATGTTGACCGTCCAGAACCTCAAGAAGTCTTAGTTAGCAAAGAAGCCTGCTTACAGTTTGGTATATAATGTCTCTCTGGGGCTGCGATTGCCCCCTTCTGGCTCTGGCTGCCTGTCACCAGAGGGGGGTGGTCTGCAGCCAGCTATCTCTGTTCAGTCCTTTGTTCTGTGCGCGGGCCTGGTGGTGTCTTAAGTTAGGGCTGGCTTTTCACGTGGTAGTTATCCCACAGTTTGGTTTGCTAGCCCAAGTTAGTTCGCTTAGATTGCGCTCGGAGCATTCAGGCCAGATCCTTACTCTAAGCAATGCAGCCCATGCCTCCGTGCCCAGCCCCCGCTTGCTAGTGGAAGGTGCAGGCTTCTGCGCTGCTTCTCCGCCGGGGGACTTACCGTTGGGCTCGTAATCTGTGGGTTTTAATTAGTTATTTAGTTTTCCTCCTTGTTATGTTGCCCTCTATGCTTCCAAGGCTCGCCACAAACTTGGCAGTGAGTGTTTCCTGGTGTTTGGAAACTTCTCTTTTTTTAAGACTCCCTTCCCGGGATGGAGCTCTGTCCCTACCTCTTTTGTCTATTTTTTTGTCTTTTTTATTTTTTCCTACCTCCTTTTGAAGAGAATGGGCTGCTTTTCTGGGTGCCTGATGTCCTTTGCCAGCATTCAGAAGTTGTTTTGTGGAATTTACTCAGCGTTTAAAAGTTCTTTTGATGAATTTGTGGGGGAGAAAGTGGTATCCCCGTCCCATTCCTCTGCTATCTTAGGACCACCCATGAAGATCATCTTAATACTATTTTGAATCAAGATAGATCTTGTAATGGAGGGGAAAGAGGAACATGGGAAGACTGTATGAAAACCACAGAATCAGGGCCTCCCAGATCCCCAGGGCCACTTATGAACGTTAACAATGCCCCCATGTCAGTCCCCTGCTTGGAGAATGTGGTCAGCCTGTGCACTGCCTACAGCCACAGGAAGCCCCAGAATCAGCTCAGCCCTCATCCTCAGGCGCCCTGCGCCAGCTCTTCCTCTAGAACCCTGGGAGTCCAGACAGCAGACTTCAGAGTATCTCAGCAGGGGGCTAAAGGCAAGTGTCAGGGACTGTTGTTCCTGGACCAACTGGGGCCAGCAGAGCCCACCACGAGTGGTTCGAGAACTGAACATAAAACTGACCAGCACCAAAAATTAGGTTTTTCTTTTACCGTCCTGTGGACCTCTTTTACTGCCACACTCTGACACCTGCTGCTCTATTCTGTGAATGTGTATTTATTATTGTGTCGTTTGTTGTCTCTTAATAATGTTTTGTAGTTATTCCCTCTTTTTCTTTGTATTTAGTGTTCCATATATGAATGAATTTATAAGGTATTTATCTTTTTGGAAAGTGTCTGCAATACTTTGTTAGATCAAAGGTGATACTTAACCTTGATTGGATTAATACAACCTCATCAAGGTCAGGTGATGTGGGAGCAGACTCAAAGGCAGCAGGAAAGGGAAATGACCCCTCTGACTCTCCTTAGCCATCTTCAAAGGTGCACAAAGTGTCCAGCACCGACATTCTGAGCATTTACTGACAGGAAAGGGGTATGCGGCTGGGATTATGGGTGATTTAAATTTGGTAGTGTTTGCCCATCGGAAAAATAGGACAGTAGACAAAAGAGGTACCGATGTGGTCTAGGCAATGGGGTATGGATACTTTATTGTTTACAGTTCATGATTTTTATAGGGTGATTTTCTTGAAGAGATGTCCAGTCTTCCCCATTCTGTTGTTTTCCTCTCTTTCTTTGCATTGATTGCTGAGGAAGGCTTTCTTATCTCTCCTTGCTATTCTCTGGAACTCTGCATTCAGATGCTTATATTTTTCCTTTTCTCCTTTGCTTTTTGCTTCTCTTCTTTTCACAGCTATTTGGAAGGCCTCCTCCGACAGCCATTTTGCTTTTTTTGCATTTCTTTTCCATGGGGATGGTCTTGATCCCTGTCTCCTGTACAATGTCAGGAACCTCCATCCATAGTTCCCCAGGCACTCTATCAGATCTAGTCCATTAAATCCATTTCTCCCTTCCACTGTATAATTATAAGGGATTTGATTGAGGTCATACCTGAATGATCTAATGGTTTTCCCCACTTTCTTCACCTTAAGTCTGAATTTGGTAATAAGGAGTTCATGATCTGAGTCACAGTCAGCTCCCAGTCTTATTTGCTGACTGTAAAGAGCATCTCCATCTTTGGCTGCAAAGAACACAATCAATCTGATTTCGGTGTTGACCATCTGGTGATGTCCATGTGTAGAGTCGTCTCTTGTGTTGTTGGAAGAAGGTGTTTGCTATGACCAGTGCATTCTCTTGGCAGAACTCTATTAGCATTTGCCCTGCTTCATTCCATACTCCAAGGTCAAATTTGCCTGTTACTCCAGGTGTTTCTTAACATCTTACTTTTGCATTCCAGTCCCCTATAATGAAAAGGACATGTTTGGGGGGTATTAGTTCTAAAAGGTCTTGTAGGTCTTCATAGAACCTTCAACTTCAGGTACCTCAGCATTACTGGTTGGGGCCTAGTCTTGGATTACCATGATATTGAATGGTTTGCCTTGGAAATGAAAAGAGATCATTCTGTCGTTTTTGAGATTGCATCCAAGTACTGCATTTCAGACTCTTTTGTTGACCAGGATGACGACTCCATTTCTTCTAAGCGATTCCTGCCCACAGGAGTAGATATAATGGTCATCTGAGTTAAATTCACCCATTCCAGTGCATTTTAGTTTGCTGATTCCTAGAATGTTGACGTTCACTCTTGCCATTTCCTGTTTGACCACTTCCAATTCACCTTGATTCATGGACCTGACATTCCAGGTCCTATGCAATATTGCTCTTTACATAATCGGACCTTGCTTCTATCCCCAGTCACATCCACAACTGGGTATTATTTTTGCTTTGGCTCCATCCTTTCATTCTTTCTGGAGTAATTTCTCCATGGATCTCCAGTAGCATATTGGGAACCTACCGACCTGGGGAGTTCCCCTTTCAGTATCCTATCATTATGCCTTTTCATACTCTTCATGTGGTTCTCAAGGCAAGAATACTGATGTGGTTTTCCATTCCCTTCTCCAGTGGACAACATTCTGTCAGACCTCTCCACCATGACCCTCTGGTCTTGGGCGGCCCAACATGGCATGGCTTAGTTTCATTGAGGTAGACAAGGCTGTGGTCCATGTGATCAGATTGGCTAGTTTTTTGTGATTATGATTTCAGTGTGTCTGCCCTCTGACACTGTCTTGCAACACCTACCATCTGCCTTGGGTTTCTCTTACCTTAGACGAGGGGTATATCTCCATGGCGGCTCCAGAAAGCGCAGCCACTGCTCCTTACCTTGGACGAGGGCTATCTCCTCACAGCTGCCCCTCCTGACCTTGAAGGTGGAGTAGCTCCTCTCAGCCCTCCTGTGCCCGTGCAGCCGCCACTCCTTCGACGTGGGGCTGCTCCTCTCGGCCGCCTCCCCTGACTTTGGGCATGTGGTAGATCCTCTCAGTCACTGATGGTGTGATCACTCACCTAGAGCCAGACATCCTGGAATGTGAAGTCAAGTGGGCCTTCGAAAGCATCACAACAAAAAAAGCTAGGGGAAGTGATGGAATTCCACTTGAGCTATTTGAAATCCTGAAAGATGATGCTGTGAAAGTGCTGCACTCAATATGCCAACAAATGTGGAAAACTCAGCAGTGACCATGGGACTGGAAAAGGTCAGTTTTCATTCCAATCCCAAAGAAAGGCAATGCCAAAGAAGTGCTGAAATTAACAGACAATTGCTCTCATCTCACATGTCAGGAAAGTAATGCTCAAAATTCTTCAAGCCAGGCTTCAGCAGTACGTGAACCCTGGACTTCCAGATGTTCAAACTGGTTTTAGAAAAGGCAGAATAACCAGAGATCAAATTGCCAACATCCACTGGATCATTTAAAAAGCAAGAGAGTTCCAGAAAACATCTATTTCTGCTTTATGGACTATGTCAAAGCCTTTGACTGTGTGGATCACAATAAAGTGTGGAAAATTCTGAAACAGATGGGAATACCAGACCACCAGACCTGCCTCTTAAGAAACCTGTATGCTGGTCAGGGAGCAACAGTTAGAACTGGACATGGAACAACAGACTGGTTCCAAATAGGAAGAGGAGTACGTCAAGGCTGGCTGTTGTCACCCTGCTTATTTAATTTACATACAGAGTACCTCATGAGAAATGCTGGGCTGGAAGAAGCATAAGCTGGAATCAAGATTGCCAGGAGAAATATCAATAACCTCAGATATGCAGATGACACCACCCTTATGGCAGAAAGTGAAGAGGAACTAAAAAGCCTCTTGATGAAGTTGAAAGAGGAGAGTGAAAAAGTTGGCTTAAAGCTCAATATTCAGAAAATGAAGATCATGGCATCTGGTCCCATCACTTCACGGCAAATAGATGAGGAAACAGTGGAAACAGTGTCAGACTTTATTTTGGGGGGCTCCAAAATCACTGCAGATGGTGATTGCAGGCATGAAATTAAAAGACGCTTACTCCTTGGAAGGAAAGTTATGACTAACCTAGATAGCATATTGAAAAGCAGAGATATTACTTTGCCAATAGAATTTCATCTAGTCAAGGCTATAGTTTTTCCAGTGGTCAAGTATGGATGTGAGAGTTGGACTCTGAAGAAAGGCGAATGCTGAAGTATTGATGCTTTTGAATTGTGATGTTGGAGAAGACTCTTGATAGTCCCTTGGACTGTAAAGAGATTCAACCTTTCCATCCTAAAGGAGATCAGTCCTGGGTATTCATTGTAATGACTGATGCTGAAGCTGAAACTCCAATCCTCTGGCCACGTCATGTGAAGAGTTGACTCCTTGGAAAAGACTCTGATGCTGGAAGGGATTGGGGGTAGGAGGAGAAGGGGACAACAGAGGATGAGATGGCTGGATGGCAATCCCGACTCAATGGATATGAGCTTGAGTGACTCAGAGAGTTGGTGATGGACATGGAGGCCTGGCCTGGTGCTGTGATTCATGGGGTCACAAAGAGTCAGACACCAATGAGCGACTGAACTGAACTTTTTCAGTGTATTTGTTAGATTAAACTTTATGTGTACAAAAAATATATTTCAATTCCAGTAGATCATAAAATTGTTGAGCATCAACAAGTTGGGTGTTTCTGTTACCATCCTGTGGACCCGTTTCACTCGTCAGCCATCCCCTTGCCACTAGCCTCTGACATGCCCTGCTCTGTTCTGTGAGAATGTTTGCTTTTGTGTCATTTGCTTTCCTTTCTTTTTGTTTTGAATTATTTGCTTTTGAAATTTGTGTTTAATGTTCCACATCAAAGTGAATTCACAAGGTATTTATCTTTCTAAATTGGTGTTCAAGACACTGAGAGTTACAGGGTGACTTCTGCTGTTCAGTCGCTCAGTTGTGTCTGACTCCTTGCGACCCCCTGGACTGTAGCCTACATAACGTTGACTGGTTAAGAAAACTTCATCAAAAAAAAAAAAAAAAAGGAAAGAAAACCTCATCAAGGTCATGTGACCTTAAGGGAGTATAAAATCAGTGGGAAAGGGAAATTTCCCCTCTGACCCTCCTCAGCCAACCTGGAAGCTGCATCTCCTCAGCTGGAGTGTCCAGAACTCATGATTCTGAGCATCTGCTGACAGACTAGAAGCTCACAGCTGCATTTCAGGTTGTGTGGTTTAAATTTGGTGTTTGGCTAGTCCCTCAGGGAAATGGGACAAGAGTAAAATCATGTAGTGGTGTGGCTTTAGGCAGCTGGGGATGGATTCTCGAATTTCTTTAGAATTTTATTTTAATTGTTTTAAGTTTTGGTATTATCGCATTGTAATTTTAGTGAAGTCTTAGGTGCATCACCATACCTTTCTGTGAACCACACACCTCAGCACCAAAAACTGCAGTTTTCCTCTGTTGCTATTTGCTGCCCCATTTCGTTTGCGGCTCCTCTTTTGATTTCCTTTACTCAGGTCTGTGTATCTTTGTATTTGCTATCATGTCCACATTGTCTTCTTTAAAATTCCTTTTTCTTGTTTTCTTTTTGTTTGTCTTTTGTGTTCCAGACATGAGTGAAATTGTGAATTATTTCTTTCTCTTCACATGTCTTCAGATGTGGTTAGACCAAAGGGAGTAGATGATGTCACTTGGTTAAGAAACCCTCGACAAACTCATGTGACCTTGGAGCAGCCTAAGGTCAGCTGGGAAAGGGACATTCCTTTTTGACTGGTCCCCAGCCACCATCCAAGCTGCATCTTCCTCAGTGAGGGCATTCCTCCCCCACCTCTCTGATCATCTCCTACAGAGAGGAGGAGCACAGCTGGATGAGATGGATGGATGACATCACCGACTCAATGGACGTAAGTTTGAGTGAACTCTGGGAGTTGGTGACAGACAGGGAGGCCTGGTGTGCTGTGATTTATGGGGTCGCAGAGTCGGACATGCCTGAGTGACTGAACTGAACTGAACTGAATTAAGCTAAAATAACTGATAAATTGGAATTCTAGAAACTGCCTCACATACACACCTGCAACAGGAAGCATGCAATTCTGAGATGCTTTAACAAAGGACCACAATAAGTTGGTAGCAACTGGCAACTCCATATCATTGTCTCGAAGCTCCCTCTGGATGCTGAATCTTAAGATGCTGATAAAGTAGATAGGAGAGAGAGTGTAGCCAAGTGCCATTCTAGCTACACTCATTCGACAACACAGTATTGCCACCACAAGGGGAAGAATGAATAGAACTTTAATATTGCTATGATTTAGAGCATGGCTTTGATCCAATTCTTTGCAACTCTATGGACTGTAACCCATCAGGCTCCTCTGTCCATGGGGTTCTCCAGGCAAGAGTACTGGAGTGCATAGCCATTTCCTTCTCCAGAGGATCTTCCTAACCCAGGGATCAAACCTGGGTCTCCCAAATTGCAGGCAGATTCATTACCATCTGAGCCACCAGGGGAGCCCTGTGGTCTTAGAAGACAGTCAAATCCAACAACTGAAGAAAATATGAGAAGTTAAAGTAAATATAAGGACCTCAAAAGGAGGAGTTTATTAGGCAATTGGTTATAGC
This sequence comes from Bos indicus, assembly GCF_029378745.1. Lineage (NCBI taxonomy): Eukaryota > Metazoa > Chordata > Mammalia > Artiodactyla > Bovidae > Bos > Bos indicus. Next base: position 7,015,536 of record NC_091786.1, read on the forward strand.
AGTGATAGGAGAGCTGAGAAATCAAATAAATGTATGGTGAGTCACCTCATAATTTGTAACAGCAGGGAAGTCTCTGGTGGTCCAGGGCTTAGGACTCTAAGCTCTCACTTCCCTGGGCTTGGGTTCAATACCTGATTCAGGACCTAATATCCCACAAGCCACATGGTTTGGCCAGAAAAGTTTTTTGCAATAGCATAAAGACCCTACTACCCCTGGGACCAGAGGGACAGAGGGAGGAAGGAGGTAACCTTCTCAGAGCCTGGGACAGGGACCACACCACAGAAGCTGGGGTCATGGCGAACGTGCCTGAGGAAAGCCAGGCCATCGGATGAAGCAGCATTCTGGCCGAAACTGGAAGTGCAGAGGAGATGCCTTCAGAAGCTCAGGAAGACGATTACCTTGGCTTCTTACCAGTTCCTGCCTTCTCATTTTCTACCAGTGTCTCCCTTTGGCAAATCTACATGGTATCTGGAGGCAGGAGTGTGTGGGAAATTCATGTCGTTCCCTACAACACTGCCATCAACTAGCTGGGTGGCCCAGGGAAAGTCACTCAACCTCTCTGAACCTCAGTTTCTTCATCTGCAAAGCTGGGCTAATGCTTATCTTTGCTGATAAACCTTAAATAGCAGTGGTCATGACAAATTTTAAACAGCTGCAGAGGAGAGTGGCTGAGTCCCACTTACACTGTATTAAGAAAAAGAAGGGAAGTCCTAGCTCCCTTGTGAGGAGCCCATGCCACATTCTTTAAGCTGTCTTGCTATTGCTCACCAGCCCTCACTTGTCATTCCTCCCCAGGGCCTCATGGGTGATAAATGGGCCATGTGATAATTTGCAGTTTACTGCAACTTCATATCATTAACTTCATATCATTAACTCATAGGGCTTTCCCTGTGGACTAAATAGCACATTTATTACTCTCTGTACTTTATTGTTGAGGTACAGATGGTCAAAGAGTTTATGAAACTTATTCAAGTAAATCCAGATAATAAATGATAGCATTGAGAATTACATGGTATGGCCTTTGGGCCCCAAATTTTTTTAAATTAAACTTTTAATTTTGTATTGGAATACAGTCGATTAACCATGTTGCCATAATTTCAGGTGGACAGCACTCAGCCATACGTATAAAGGTATCCATTCTCCCCCAAACTCCCCTCCCATCCATATGTTATGTTATGCTATGTAACATACAGCAGAGTTCCTGTGATATACAGTAGAACCTTCTTAGTTATCCATTTTATATAGAGCAGTGTGTACATGTCCATCCCAACTCCCCCACCATCCCTCCCCCATCCCTCCCCCTGGCAACCATATCTTTGTTCTCTAAGTCTGTGAGTCTGTTTCTGTTGAACCAAAAACTTTGATCAACCAAAACTCTGCTCCAGATTTTAAAAACAGAGTTCAAAACAAAACAGGATTAGAGGAGATTAGAAGTCTGACCTGAGAGAAAATAAGTCTATCCTCTCTCAACCTAATCAACGTCAAATTAAAAAAAAAAAAAAAAATGCTGGCTCAGAGTTACCAGGAAAAAACCCAGCTGGTCCTGCAGGAGGGTTGGGAGGGTCTGTATCTCTGAGCCCAGTGACTCATAAGCCCCTGGGCCTGGGGCATGGCCTCAGTTCTTGTCAATGTCAGACTCATAGGTATGTATTAATTATTCAACAGTAAATGTGCACCTATTAATTGAGAGGCCAGAAGTATTTGTGACATGTAAAACGGTACAATAAGACAAAAAGGAAGCAAACCAGAGTTAGCAGTGGTTCCCCAGGCTAGAGAAGTGAAGAACAGTCTCACTCTTCTGCTATGTGAATTTTCACCACAGAAAGTTTCACCCAACTTTTATAAACATCTTAATATACTGAAATGTTCCCCACAATTCATTCTGTGAGTGGGGCAGGTACCACAGCCATAGCCCACTCCCCAGCACCCAGCTTCCAAATTAGCTGACAAGAACAGGTGCCTTCCACTCTCAGAGAACCTCTGATTAAACAGTCGTGTTGCTGTAGAAAGGCCTCCTGTCTGAAGGGACAGGTTAGACTCAGGGTTCACGTGGAGGTCTGGTCTCCAAGAAAAGTACGTCATTGCAGGTAAGCAGAGCTCCAGTGATGCCAGCCCTGAGCCTGGGCTGAGCACTGGTTCTAACTCTCTACAGCACCCCAGCCACCCTCTCTTTTATCTCATGTGAGACCAGGTATGAGAGCCCACTGGCCCCACACTTACCTCCTTCCATATTTAAACGTGTCTGCACTTGGGACTGCAAACTGGTGCAGCCACCATGGAAAATGGGATGGAGGTTTCTCAAAAAACTAGAAACAGAAATGCCATATGACCCATCCGGGTGTATATTCAAAAATCTAAAAACACTATTTGAGAAGATACATGCACCCAGTGTCTGTTATAGCATTATTTACAATAGCCAAGACGTGGAAGCAACCTAAGCATCCATGAACAGACAAGGGAGATGTGGCATTTGTATATAGTGGAATGCTACTCAGTCATAAATAATAATGGAGCTTTTCCTTTTGCAACAATATGAATGGACTGGAAGATGTTATGCTCAGTGAAATAAGCCCGACAGGGAAAGACAAATGATGTATGAAATTGGGTAAACATGGAATCTAAAAACTGTAACAAACTAGTAAACATAACCAAAAAAAAAAGAAGACTCACAGATATAAGGAACAAACTTGTGGCTACCATTGTGGTGAGGAAGGAGCAGAGGCCAACATAGGGCTAGGGGAGTAAGAGCTGCGAACTATTATGTATAAAATAAGCTACAAAGAAATATTGTACAACATGGGGATTATAGCCAATATGTTATTGTTTAAAAAGCATGAATCTCAGTATTGTACACCTGTAATATATAATATTGTACATCAACTATAGTTCAATTAATTAATTAAAATAAAAATGTCTACTTTGTCTCATATTCTGAACTGAGGAGGCAAGTTAGGTTTTAAAGATATGAAGTGTCTATAACTCCAAATTCTTCTTAAACCTTTGATTCAAACTTGCCTTTCTGTATGAATTACATTTCTTCTGCATTTCCATAGCCCTGTGCTTGAACCCCTATTACGGCCCTTTGTCAAAATCCACTCTCTATGGTTGACTTGGCTCTGTGTCACTCTACATGGGAGTTCCCTGAGAGAAAGAGGCAGAACTGGCCCCTCTGTATTTCACCCTTCTATCCCTCACCTACCCCAAGCCCATGGTACTTTATCTATGATAGGAGTTCAGAGTTTGCTTACAGAATCCAATAGGTACAACAGGAGTCTGAACCTACAGTCCTAGACCCTGGGGTTCACCCCAGAACTCTGGTGGATCCGTTACAATTGCTTTCACACAAAGTAATAGCCAACCACCTCCATGGGGACTTCAGCTTCCAAGAAAATGACCTCTTGAGTATAACCCCCTTGTTAGATTCCATAACATTTAATTAAGCCTAATAATTTTTTGTAAGGGCAGTTGGCTTCCTAAACATTGAATCTGTATCTAGTGGAAATCCCCAATCCTCGACTTCCTTGTATATCACAAGCCAGCTGTAACCGAGTGTTGTAAATATACCTTCTGAAGCCCCTTTTTTGTAGAGAGAGTGACACTATCAGTGAGGAAACACCTGCCTATAAATTACATCATCCATCTGTCTCTGATGAGGGAAAATGAGACACCTTCCTGACTCACGAATTTGGTGGTTTTTCAGAACGCAGCAAAGTGTAAGCTGTGTTTGACCTGAGATGTCACACTCCATCACAGCCCAAGGACACAGGGCAGGGTCTCTGGAATGCAGCCAATTTTCCCTCCCTTCCCAAACTACTTAAAAGCTGATCCCATTTTGGGTGTATCCATGCAGGCTCAGGGCGTGACCCAGCCCCAGTTTACACCTAGATTCTGAATATGTCAGCCTTGGACTGGACTGATGGGGTTCAGGCTCTCTCAGGACTTAAGGAAGAAGGCAAAAGCTTAGAAGGACCACAGTGGGCACAGGTGAGCTCCCAGCTACATGCTCCAGGACTGCATCCAGGAGTGGGCAGGTCTTTCCCATCTCAGACAGCCAGACATGAGCCAGCCCTACAGGAGCACCCAGAGCTCAGAGGCATCAGAATAGCACTGTGTTCACATCAAGCTCTGAATCTCCCTTAGGTTTGTAATTAAGTCCTGGGGGGGAATGGGCGTGGTCTGCTTTGTAAGGAACCTTGGCATGAAGCATCAGGAAATACGTCATATTTTCATCACTATAATATTACAGGAATTGCAGCTGCTGAATGCTTCTCCCTATGGCTGCAGACCTGGAGCCTTTATAAAGTGAGCGACCAGTCTCAGCTGGGAAGCCAGCCAGCCATAAGGCTCTATTACCTTCTCTTTGCATTGCTCTTCTTGTTCTTGCTGCCTGTTCCAGGTAAAATGTGCTGGGAAATGAGAGGGCTGAATGGATTCAGAATTTGTCATGCAGAGTCAGCCCTCTCCATTCATTTGGGAATTTTAGATAAATTAGATTTATTGTCTGGGAACTAGACATTACCAGTTTTTGTTTTTCTTGACAAAGATCATCAAGAACCTCAAAGCAGGGTCTCCATCCCTTATTATTCACTCTTAAGAGACTAATCAGTTCACAAGCCATCCCTCCATGAGAGAATTGTTATACCTGTTCATG